>NW_024582453.1:719918-746155 GCF_018398535.1 Haplochromis burtoni
TGTGTGTGTGTGTGTGTGTGTGTGTGTGTGTGTGTGTGTGTGTGTGTGTGTGTGTGTGTGCGTGTGTGTGTGTATGTTTTATGTTAGTAAGTTTAAGTGTAGTGTGATATTTTTATCTTCATCATCATTTCAATGTACCTTCATAAAAGTCTGTATCATTTTCAACAAAAATGTGACCGCAGTTTGGGACACCGAGTGTTAAATCTAATCTTTATATAATTGGCATTAAATATACAGAAATTGTGGTAAGAGTAACACATCAGCCGGTTCTGCTGAAAGTCTTTTTGCACATGTACACACAGTGTGAAATGTCCCAAACTACTCTTGCTTGATGTGTTGAAAATAACACAATCTTCCAGTGTGTTCCAGTAACACATTATTGACTTACATCCATCAGAGCAGCATTGATGTAGTTGCTGCTTTCTCCATCTATTGTGATGAGGAAGGGAAGGCATCTATCTGGAGGAAGGCCATCCATAAAGCGGTTCTTATCTTGGTTTCTAGGCAACAACGCAATGCTGCAGTCTTCTGGCTGTGGCTGAGGAGTCACTGAGTTTAATGTCTGGACAGAGAGAGAAATGTATGATGTACGTTAATTAAAAGTGTCAAAAGATTCGAAGAAGGGCTCCATGAAGATAGAAATAGACCCAAAAGCCAAGCTGGTGGGAAAGAAAAACTTGTGTGCATTAAAAATATTTGGTTTCTGGAAGTCACAAGGTTCAGCACTGCAGAGAAAGAATTTGATGAGTTTGAGTATCCAGAAACTCCACATAATTATATTTTTTGTGTGTTAAAACCCATTCATTACATCCAGGAGTAGCAGATGACAACAGCAAGTGGTTCCTCTTGATGTAATAATACACAGCAAATGTCTTAATGCCCATATTGTAAAAAGAATTACACAGCAGAACGGGTTAGAGGAGATTTCATTTTAGGACATGAAGTAGGAATTGTTAAAGTTTTGATTACTGAGTTCCATTTAATATTTCAGTACTAGTTTGTGGGTTTTATTAGTATGTTTTTTAACCATTAGTGAGGTGACCTTTCTTGACAGCAGCTATAATTGTCAGTGTTAGGAAGATTTAGTCTGCTGCGATGCCAGGAACAGAACAGAACAATTGTAAATGAAGAGCGCTCTCAGACTCTGAAGACTCTGAAGAGCCCTCTGTGCTGCTTTACCACTGGCCTACACGCTCCACTTTGAAAGCTCTGGGCGCAAAGTAACAGATTACAGTTTGATTTTACCTGGAACTCATCCTTCAGATGGGAAGAGTTGGTCTGGGAGTCGATGCGGATCAGCTCATAATAAGCTGCTTTGAACTCGCAGACCGGTATGGCTGTTTCTCCACAAAGACAAGCCTCTAGTATGGCGTCGTGAATGAATATGTACTGCTCCTGAAGACATATATTATAATACACATATTATCACATATTCTGCACATTCATATTTCAACATTAGAAAAATAAGAAATACAGCTTTGTATAAGACAAACAAGTGATGCACACACTGTGAGTGAGTGAAGACTGATGAGAGGTGGAGGGATGGATGACGTGATGACTGGTGGTTAGGTGTACTTCACCTGTGAGTCAGTCCATACTGGCAGTTGTGTTTTTAGATCTTTCAAGCAAGTGATGCCAACTTCAATTCAATGATGAGACACAGACTGACCTGCTTTGGTGAACGGCTGTGAATGTACTTTGTTACAATGGGTCTTATAAGATGTTAAATTGTTACTCTGTTACCGGCCAATAGTGCAGAATACTTATGTTGGACATGAAATGTGTCCATGAAAGATTGCATCGACCTGCATTCTGTGAGTCACCAGCCTTCAAGTATGACAAAGAATTTAATAAACTTTTAAAAGTTTGCTTTATGCCATGACCTACAGGCTGTTCTGAACCATGAAGCTTGAAATTACTTTTGCCCCATTGTTACTGCACTGCTTGATAGTTTATATATATGATCTGAATTACTATTTGTGGTCTTTTTAATAGGAAAAACATTTCAAAAATATTAATTTAAAGAATAATAACCACTACAGTCAAAGAAGAATCCTCTTTGTTTGGATGCATATACATATATATTATCTATATTCTGTTTAGAACTAACTCATTTATGCTTCTATTATTCTGCAATTATTATTCTATGTATTAAAAAATGTTTAACAACCACAAATTCAGGCAAATCGGATACACCCATGCAGTGACAGATGAATGTGCTTCCTCAGAGAACAGTTCAACGTGATAGTGATTTTTTTTTTACTAACACAAGAGGGCTCCAGAGTAAGCTTTAAATATGAAAATGATGTATGACTTTTACTTATTGTCAGTGTTACATTCACAGAAGTGAAAGCTGACGAATTGAACTTAATGAGGTGATATTTTCATGCATGCATGGAAAATAGGTAACTACATAAAACCTTGTCACCTCAGCCCGTACCATGCTGATGGCTGAGTTTGAAGTCAAGCTTTCCCTACGTCTATATTAAAAATGTGGATGCAGATGGAGGATGGGTAATGCAGTCACCTCAGTCTGTACCATGTTGATCCTCCTGGAGCGAAGAGCCTTCACACAGTTGTAGATGTCGACCACTCCTTCTCTCTCTGCCATGTCCAACATGATGTCAATGACTATGAAACATCCTGTGCGCCCTGCTCCAGCACTGCAGACAGAAAGTGAAGCACACAAATTTTAACTTTATAGATCTTTCTCTATGTCCGTCATTGGGAGAGAAAACATTTTGTTTTGACTATGCATGTTTATTTTCTAATAATTCATTTTTATACCTGCAGTGGACCACAATTGGCCCAGCAGAAGGTGGATTAGACATTTTAACTCTGCGGATGAAGGAAAGAAGTCCTGTGGCATGATATGGAACTCCATGATCAGGCCAGCCTGTGAAGTGGAACTGCTTGACTTCGCGGACCTCATTGAAACCACGCTGAGTAAAGACAAAAAAAACCCATTTTTAAGTAAAATTTCATGAAATGTGTTTATTCTATAAACACCCTTTCTAGATATGTCTCAAACTTATTAACTGGTTTTGTTGAAGCTACAAGGAGGACGATAAACAAAACCAAACAAGTCTGTGTCAACCAAACTACAGCTAGAGGTGCAGCTACACCTCTACCTGAGTTTTTTTGCATAAATTACATCAAAGCAAAATGCAAAATGAATACAAAATATAAATTTTTGCTAGATTATAACAAGTTTTACTCACCCTCTCCAGTGTAAATGTGCGAACCACATATTCAGCGAGTGGTTCAACCTCCACAAAAGTCACCTTGAAGTCTCCATACACCTCAGCATCATCTGGCCAGTATTTATAGCACTTAACCTAGAAAGAAAAAAAGCCATGAAAAAATTAAGACAAGCTTGAATCAAGGAGCAAATATAGCTTGTTAATGATATTTAATGATATTTAATATGATGCCAATATGAAAAACGCCACTTTTAAACCAAATATGTTATACATAATTTAGAGAGTATATTTTACAGGATTGTTGACAGAGACATCACACTAACATTCTTGCAATTTTCCTACCTAACTGTAAATATACAGGTATTTGCAATAGCACTTGTAAATGCAGTGGACATTGCTGAATTTAAAAAAATGAGATTTGGATAGTTTTGACTAAGTAATAGTAATTTTAATAAAGTTACCAACTGAAATTAACTGAGTGTAGAAAAACGAGCAACTTACCCTTCCAACCTCCACCAGATTGGTTACCATCACAATGCAGGCTGACTGTTCCTGCCAAACCATCCTCCAGAAGTCATACACTGTCTCATGAACAGGACCTACGCATAGATGCAGAGTATACTTTCACTTTATTCTGCTGTAAGTACGGTTACAATTTGTGATTAAATAGTTGCTATGCTATAAAACAGCAGTAATGCAGAATTCCTGCATGTAATTGAGAGTGGTGCAGCATCTTACCCTGTGTAGCAATGTAGTGACTTGGTCTTTGGTACCCCTGCAAACAGAACACCACAGTCCTTAATATGAGCTGAAAACATAATCGTTTTATCACGGCTGGAAATGATAACTTTCTACACTAAACTACCTTACTACCTCACTTTCATCTACAACAGGAGAAAACTTCTGACAGACTGATGAAATTCGTTTTTAGCTGACTCCATACTTGAGTTGCACTGCATACTGTTGAATTCATGTTAAAATGTGCAAAGTTGGTCATCTCATCATTTTTCCTTTCCACTTAAAAACTACTACTTGACATCTACAACAACTGCCAGGTGTGCCGTGGGCTATGACAACCACTTATTAAGTTGTCATTAAAGCAATTAAGACACAAGTGGTGAATATGCATATGCAAATTGACACCAAACAGTGAGATGCAAAGACGGTGGTTGGTGGCCAAGATGAAGTGCGATCAGTCATGCAAAGGATGCCCCAGCATCTCAAAATGGATACACATCATGTCTTGATGCATAAGGACTGGTTCATGGATGTACAGGTGAGCAGGTGTAATTGTTCAGGGGCATTTATGAACAAGACCACAGTGATACTTACATCCCTGTACAGCCAAATCTACAGCCCAAGCCACAGGCAGAAAGAACGAGTGGAAGAAAGAAAGAAAGCACAACAATGTCAGTGAGTGTCAATCAGAAAAAAGAAAAGCTGCATTGACATAATGGAAGTTTGATCAGGACATGCAGAAAAAAAATGTGATCTAAAACTCCAAATTAGACTAAATAGAGAGGACACTCCCTAATGGAATTTGACCATCTTCCATGGAGAGCACAATAGAACCAAAAAGACTCAGAAAGCTGGCATATCACAATCTCATTTAACCACCATCACATACTGATGTTCCAGCTTTCTCCGTCTTTTGGGTGCAGTTCAAATTGTGTGACAGCTGCCTTTGTTGTGCCAACAAAGATTAGGGAGTGCCCACTCTATTCATTCTAATTCTAGCTTAATGTGAGTGGTAGAATGCATGCAAGAGTTTTAATGACAGTAAATTATAATACAGTGGAGCTTATGATAAGCATACTAGCATTAAAAAAGCACAATGTGAGTCGTAGTGACTGGTGTGCAGATGATTGTTGAGAGATGACAGAAAATGGATGAACTGATGAAGACTGTGTCGTGGTTGAATGCAGAAACAATAGGCAAGTAATAGATGAAGCAAAAGATGGAAAATTAATTGTATATAGATGTATAAGGCAGCTGAATAGGTTTGTCGAACAGTTAAAAGTGACTCAAGTCAAGAAAAATGCTAGAAATTAAGCTACCCTTAGAACCTGATTAGCTTAGCTTAGCTTAAAAAACTACTCAAATGCACAAAACTGCTGGGTCCATCCAACAGTAACAAAACCTGCTGACCATCACCTCTAAAGCTCACTAACTAGCACTGTCAGTTCTTAAAGTCACTCCTTTAAATGGATTTCTTTCTGGTCTCCTGGAAAACGAGTTTGCTAAATCCAAATGATGACTTAAAATCCGTTATGTTGTACATATAAATTCAGATAACTTATTCAGTTCTGGACGGACAGGTGAATTGATGGGGAAACTTGAAAGAAAGACAACAAGACCGACACCTGAGACAGACACATGTACTGCATGTATGATGTGTTTTCTGCATGGCTGGATGCATAAAATGGTATGATGAATGACTGGTAGACGCAATCAAGGTATAGAGGCCTGACATACGAGCGAGGGAGTGTGGTTTCGTTGGTTTCGTTGGGAGCCAATAGTAGCATTCGATGCGTTTCCACTTACATCGATGTAGTTGGCGTTGATGTAGTCGGAGGACGGGTCGTCTTCTATGGGCTGCAGAATAACCCTTGAATGGTCATCTAAGAAAACAGTGTGTGAGAGAGCAGCAGAAACAGACAGGTAAGAAAGGTGATTTGCTGTTAAAGAATTTTTATTTCAAGGTTTTCATGGTTTGCTGTTTTTCTGAATTTCGTGTTTTGGCTTTCTATTTTTTTATTCAGTGTGTAGTTGGGATTTAATAAAATAATTTAACAAGGTGTTCGGTTCGGACGGAGTCACACAGAGTAGTCTAGAGACAACTTGGCAAAAATCTGTATTTCCCAATCGGATGGTGAGTCAGAGGTTGTTTTTAGTCGGTAGGTTTACAGTTCTGTATCAAAAACCTTGCGATTTCTTTGGTTGCTAGCAGATTGCTACAGTAATCCGTACTTTGCAAGAAAACACTTGTCTGCCAATCCTCGCTAACTACTCACTGAATGGAAGTGAAACTGTGAAGGAAGGTGGAAGAGTTTTGGTGCAGCAACCTCTTTGTATTGCTTTATTCATTATTTTACATGATAATACAAACAACAGATTATATGTAACGTTCTATATACAAATAAATCATGCCAATAAAATTACAACAGCTGTCAATAAGCATGGTTATGTATGTATGCAAGTAAGTAGCATGAGACCCTTTTGTGACTCAATTTTTCTGAGTCTGGGGACTCAAGGAACACAAGGAAAACTCTTAGAGTCAAGGCAGAGGCTGAAGAGGTGATTGAGCTTTTGAAGATGTTGCTCATTGATTCTTTTATTGTTGCTTACAAAGGTGGTTTTTCTTTGGTCCTGTCTTGATTTTAAACCTTTAATTCTGCGGGCTGTACACTTACTTCTGCTCCCAATTTCTTCTTCTCTTCTTCCTGTAAAGCTCTATGACTTAAAATGCAGTAACGCAGATGTCTTGCTTACATGCTATGATATTCCCGTAGCGGTTTTTGGTACGATTCTGCTCCTTCTTGGCCACGTCCCAGGAGGCCGACTGGCCCTCAAAGAAGCTCTGTATCACCAACAACACACGAAGTAATAAAAATACAATTAGATGTCATGGATCCTTAAAAATAACACTTCTGTACTATTGCATATATCTGAGAGGAAAGTGGTACTTAGGTGCTTTTCGACTTTTGTTCGACTGGTTTGATTCAACTAGCAAATTCTTATTAGACATTAAAATAAAAGGACCATAAAAATGGCTTGTGTCTCATTGATTGTTCAGTCGATGGAGCAGAAGGTACCCTCAAATTAAGAGGCAATTTAGACCTGGTAGTCATTTTTTCATTTTAATGTGAGGCCAAAACATTAAATAGAGCAGTATTGATTTTAGAAATAATACTTCTGTGTCAGCCTCCACATTAAAATACATCATTTCCTGCTACTAATAATACTTTTGCCTCTTCTGTAATTAATATTACAAGCTCTAGTGTCAACAGTACAGATAATAATCTTACTTCATATTCCTCCTTGAAGCCATAGCTGTCAGATGTTTTCATTAGGTTGATGTGCTGCAGGAGATCGGCCACTCTGATGGCTGGGTGGAGCTGTCCTGTCTGATAAGGAGACTCAGTTCCTTCACAGTGATACCGAGGAACATCTAGAAGCCTGCTGTTCTCGGCTGCAGAGCCAGTGTGGTTCTCATCTACAACAGGAGACAAAATAAGGTACGGTTAATTGATAATTCGCAAAATATCTTCCCTTCATTTTATTTTATCTTCATTAATATTTTATTTTATGACCCCTATAATGGGTAACATAGATACCAAAGCATGTAAACTCTTATTTGTACCTTGAAACTGCACGTGTGGAAAGATACTTGTACTGATCTATACAAACACAACAAGCTTTCCCAATCTTCCCAAATCTGTACCAGTTTTTAACTTACAAAAATAAAACAGTGCATTTCCTCAAACCAAACCAAACATTTGCCACTTTGTTTTCTCAGTTTATACTCACCTGTGATTGGAACTACATGTCAAAGCAGCAGGAAAAGAAAAGAGCAAAAAGGGCTAGTCAGACTGCAGGATAAGTGGATTTGTTAGCGAGACTAAAGGTTAGTTTAACAGTTTGGATTTGTTTATAAGGACTTTCCACGATGGATGAAATGGATACAGAGAATTTGTAGATGATGTCGTACAAAAAGGACCAAAAATTGCCACAAGATGCAGAAACTGAAAAACATGAGGAATATCTTAAAATGAATTGTGAGGTGGATGTTCACTGCAATGTCATTTAGTTCACAATAAACAACCACGTTCACAGCAGATTAAAACATTTGTTGCATTCTGCTGTTCTAAACCTTTCAAACACACTGCAAATATATTTAAAGAAGTAAAACATCTGTTTTTTAAATGTGGAATAAAATAACTAACTCAATCCCCAATAAGCAATCAAGAGCTATAGGAGTGCTTCCCAAAAATGTCTCTGTGGTGTAGTAGTTAACACCTTACATGCAAAAGATCCCTGGTTTGAGACTGGGAGGCAAGACAGACCCAGCCACGGAGGGTCACAAGCCTCCATAAGTAGGAAGGATGCCAAATAAAACAAGTGGATCCATCTGCTGTAGTGGGCAAAAGGGAGCAGCTGAAAATACACGTACCGTAAGTGATTCCCAAAGTGTGTTTTTCTGCCCACTTTGTGCACGTCAAGATGTGGGCCATATATGGTGAGAGGTTAAATTGAACTACTATTATAAGCCCGTGTGAGTTATTTATTTGTTTTTATTTATTGTTATTGTTTTTATTTGTTTATATGGCCTGTTTTTAATCAGGAATGTCCCCTTTATCTCATCAATGGTGGAGGAAAGGTTCAAATGGAGCAGTGACCAGCAGGTGGCAAAGCAAAGCTTTTAAGCTTGTACACTACAACCAAATCACTAGGTCGATATCACATCTTTGTAATGAGAAAAGAGGAAATGTTGTAAACTGATGAGAGTTTTTATAGAAGGTTTAGATTAGCATCAAAGATTTTCACACTGGGCTTTTTATACTCCAGGAATGGTTGTGGTATATTGCAGAAATTTAGAGGTATAATTTACATGTGTGAGTACCGCCCCTCTGATTTAATTTTTTTGGATTTTGAAACTTGTACATTGTAGGAGGTAGTTCATTTGGAGGTTATAACTGGGGTTAAACAGTTGCAGAACTTCAAAGTGCGCTGTGGTTAAAATGTGACTTGACAGTTGTAATGTACAGACTGACAGGTTAAATAATGCAGTAGCTCAGGGTTGGAGCAGAAGCGGCTGATTTCATCTTCACCGCTGTTTATTAACTGACACTGTTTATTTCATCCAACGGATGCTTTTCTCTGCTCTGAGGACATGTTAGCTCATTACTGATTGTTAAAGGTTTGTTAAGCCCTCGTCACGGCAATTAACAGTAAACTTGACCCGACACCGCCTCTTAATTTGTTACTTCCTGCTAGTTCTTCTTCCTCTGTGAAGTGATTGGCCAAGACAGATTGTAACTGCAGCCTTCACTCCAAATTAGAGGCTATGGAACAGTTAATTAACACAGTTTGGTGGCACTGTGGTTTGTGAACCCCTTAAGGGTATTTCAGAACTCCACATCATGCTGCAGTGTCAACACTAGACTCAACTACAGATAAACACATTGCACTGCAACACTGAAGCTAGAGAAACATCCAACTAGCCAAAAGCTACATATTTCACGATTCAGACACTCAGAGCAGGGTTTCAGCACAAAACAAGTCCAGGGAATAACACAGATGGTAGATACTCAAGTAGACTTCTAGATCCATTGCACAGAAAAACTTCTGCCAGAGAGACAAGGCTGCAGGCACTAAGTTGTTCAGTGTTGTCACAGATTTAATCAGCAGTCATTTTGCTGTGGCAACATGACAAATTGTCTTCCTCCTTTTAAGCCTTCTTTTCTGTCATTTTTGGGAGACAAAATGGCACGGCTTAAAACAACTCAAAACTGTGGAAATAATGAGGTCTCTAAGGGAGAATGATGGCAATTACTGTGAATATCAATAACTCGCAGCAGGAAACAGAAACCATGGCTGGAATCGGGAATGACTGAACCAAAGGGAAAACGCAGGATGACAGATGAAGTGCTTAGCTGTTGGAGGTTTTTTTTACACCAGACATGTTCTACACAGAGAGTTGGCAGAAAAATATAAAAGATGAACATAAAGCTTTGCCAACTTCACATATTCTAATCTGTTATACCTCTTTAAATTTTCCTTGATTTGTTTTTGGTCTTTTTTTTTTTTCGTCTTTTGAGAATTAAAAACCTAATGCTCCAGAAACATCCAAGAAAGCCATACTTTTGTCAAAGGTCACTATAACATACGTTTGACTATATCCAACAGCTCTAACTATAGACTTCAGTTATGGACACAAAACAGACGGGATAATACGTGCTAGGGTTACGAGCGCAAGGTCTATTTGATGATGGTAGGTGATCACTAGAGGTGATACATGTGACATATCCAACACTAGAAGTCTCACCTAACACAGCAGTGGGAACCAGAGGATCGTTGGGCACTGCAGGAGGAAACACGGCCAGGAAACATTAAAATTTCAGATTTACTAAAGCATAGATGAGGACAACTGAGACAAATCACAAATTCTGGCAAGACCTTACTATTTTCATCTTTTTTTTTTCTCATCGCTGTCATGTATGAGTTCTACATTTATGCTGTCCTGTTTTCACTGTGAGCTGTTGTGAATTGATTTATAGACAGAACCTTAACTAGCAATGATTTAGATACGACTTTGGTCCATCATTTAAGTCTTTTTCCAGGCAAAACAAAATGCAGGTTAGATCCTTGTTTGGCAAACAAATAACTAATTATTTTTCTGCTTATTGTTATAAAAGTGACAATTGAATAAAAAATACTTGATTGCTAAAATATTAACTAATTGCATTAATAATTGTTTGTTGCAGCTTCTGAACAGGAGCTTGGCTGTTGATAAAAATAACCCTGATCTTTGCAAAGATTCATCTCTAATTAGTGTGGACAGAAGATGGATAGGAAAACAGAATGTAAGAGCCATTTAATTAAGGGTTTTTGTGTTTGTAAAACCTTGATTTTATGAACCTACATCTGTTGTTGTAGTTGTGAGAGTCCATAAATGTCACAGCCATGGGGTCCTCGCCATGCAGAGTGCTCTGGTCAGCATAGCTGCGGTCCATAGCGTTCACCATGTGTGTCATTTCCTGCCGTGTTGTTCCAATGGCATCTTTACGTTTTTTTGCCAGTTTCCTGTTAGAGGGAGATAGACAGACAGTCAGGAATTGTGAAAAACAAATACACAAACATGAGGAAGCCTGAAGCCACAGCAAGAACGAGAGAATCTAGCAGCTGGATCACTTTTCGGCTGGGGCTGCTGACTCAAGATGCAGAGTTTGAAACCAACAATATGGAAATGGGAGAAGAGAAGAAAGGCAGGGAGAAAAAAAAGAGAAGAAGGAAAGAGAAGAGAACAAGCAAGGAAGGTAGAGGAGAGGCTTTTTTGTATATGGCAGAATTTAACAGGCTCAGCAAAAGGAGCAAAGGGAAAATACTGCAGCATCTAATTCAAACCAAGGAAGAAGATCTTTTTTTGTAGCTTACAGCTGTCAGATGAAAGCCTCGAAACTTTACCGTTCCCTCCATTTTTACTTGTATGAACCTATTTTACTAGGACTATAATAATAGAAACTAATTACATATTTTTTCAAATTGTATGAATTCTTTGGTTTTCATCTGACAGCAAAGTTCAGGTGAATCCCACTAAAACAGAAGCAAGGATTGAGCTAGAATGCACAGAACCCTTAAGGAAAACCATTTACCAACCAACAGTTATCACCATGTAAATAGTAGAACTTGAACTACTCGTGTCACAAATAGTCAGTTATGAAGGGTGGGACACTGATTTTCAATCTCTTATGCAGCTTTACCAGCTGCTGTGAATTTTAGAATTAAAATGTGTTGCTTTCACAATTTGAAAAACAAACAAACAATCAGAGTAATGAGAAATTACGTTTTATCATCAGTCTGGTACCTGATTAAATAGATATCAAGATCAAATCATTTTCATATTTAATCTTTCGGTGTTTTCAACATACAAAGTTGCAGGGAAACACTTTTAAGGACTTATTATGTCGAGCATGACACATCATGCAGGAACATTATGTACCCAGAGCCGTAGATGCACATCAGTTAAGACAACAGCTCTTAGTTACTAAATTTCTATGCGGTATACAAGAAAATCTCTACAGCTGAAACACAGAGAGCCTGTAGGCAGAGGCGATAACATCGTGTGCATTTTATTGGCTACCAATCAGTTTTTGATTGCTGTCAAACTGATGCAATGTACAGCTCTGACTGATAGAAAGCATGCTGTTTATTGTGCATATTTTACCTCTTGACCCCAACTTACACCATCTCCACCTCTGAGATCACACACACACACTCAGTAGAAACATAGATTGAACTATTGACCAAATGTATCTACTTGTGTGTGTGTGTGTCTGTCATAGAATTACAATATTTGCAAACTATATAAACCACCACATGCTGAGTACTTTCTCAATATGTTGTATATATAAGAAGAAAGGAGAGTGAGAAAGAAAAAGAAAGGTGAAGCTGAGACCAGACCTAGAATGGATCTACTTTTTCTTTTTAACATTGTCATTATTTTCTGATATTCACACTTGAACTGCGAATTAATTTGAAGTTCTGTATGAATTCATAAAAATGCATGAATGTCTAATGAACACGCCTAATTACTAAAATTGCAAATGAATTCCAAGACACCAGGCAGAATGTCTTCACTGATGAGGAACACGTCGAACTTCTTAAGGTGCACTGGAATAAATGGATGGCTTAGACTAGCTATGTTAGGAAAAAAGGAGACACTGTAGAACCAAAATTTTGTTCCTGATAATGTGTTTTAATAGATGTAATATTAGAAAACTGCTACTTAATGGTAAACAGTAAAATGCAGTGGTTGTAGCAAGTTCAAAAAAATTCAGCAAAGCAGTCATCCTAGTTTAGAAAGAAATGTTTCATTAAACTACTCCACGGGAACGTTAAGGTACAGTCCTGCATTGATACTCAGCACATCTTGATTTTTAGTCTGGTGATTGTGAATAAAAAGAAGCAATGAGAGTGAATTAAAATATCTGAGGCAGTACAAATAATTGATTCATGATCCATCTTGGTCAGAGCCCATAATGGCCTGGGTAGAGAAAGACGTAAACCAAAAAAGAAGAAAAAACCATCATAAGAACAACCCACACAAAATCATAGACCACGTATCCCAAATAGGAAACCAACTAGTTCAGATCCACTGACGAGAGAGAGAGAGAGAGACACTGAACATGTGCAGCAGAGCTTTACCATGATACCTGTGACTTGATGGGCGGATGGATGATCACATGACTACATGCACACAAAGAGCTACAAGTCACAAGTGCAGCATTCTTTTTTCAAATAACACGCTCAGGCCTGTGCCGTCCCACTCTGGCCTGCTTGGGTCTGGTTTATGGCCAACTTTGGCCTTCTTAAGCCTGCTTCAGAGCAACTTTGGAGCATGTAGAGGACACCAGGGCTGAGATCAATTCACTCTCAGTTCAGTCCTTCAAATAAATTCTTGCACTCATTCATTGCTTGGACTTTTTAGACAGGAAATCATCAACATTCTCTTGGTAAAAACAAAAAAAAGAAAGACAATTTCGATATTTTGAAAATATCAAAATCATTTAAACAATAAGGAATTAATTGAAATCCTGAACAGATTGACATGAAAGTGAACTGACCCCCTCCCTGGTGAGGCGTCAATGAGGATGACTTTGGCTGGTTGGTCAGAGCTGAAAATGTGTTTTGTCTTGAAAAAAGTATACTGCATCTTTAAAAATAACAACAACTAGCCACTAATAATTCGCCCAATAAGATAACAGCAGCTGGATGAGCTGGTTGTTGATTGGTTGTTTACTTACAGGTAATAAGAGTATGAATAGTAGGTCCTCCTGGGGTTGTGAGCCAATCAGAAAGCAAAGAGTGAGACACAAGGGAATATGCAAATTAGGACAAAACTGTCCTGTCTCAACCAGTAACAACAAAAACAGAAGAAAACACCCTTTGATTGCTAAAACTTGAGGGTCATGCAAGGGGTGCCATATTAGCTAAAGTACCTATTTCTTACTAAGAAAAAAAAAGAACCAAAGGCTAACGCTAAATAAATAGTACAAAACAAGCTACGAAACTTGAATAACAACTCACCAATATCAACCTATCACCATGCAGCCTTTCTTTTCTCTTTTCTTTATTTTTTGTGCCATTTAAAAATATTCATGCAGTATTTTAAAACTTTACTTTTTACTCTAACCCGATGGCCGGATTAGAGATTTAACCCTAATCAGCCAATGATCTTTTTTTTACGCACTCCTACAAAATCCTCGGTGAAAACTAACACAAAGCTATCCAATCTGTAAAACCAGGCAGCTCGCTTCCTGTAAAGCAAGCATGATGTCACTGCAATGTCATCATGTCCCACTATTTTAAAGATGCAGTATTATTGTTCAAAGTCGTAAAGGTTTAATGACAATGAAGATTGATCTCCCCAGAAACCTTTATGGAAGAGAAAACTATTACATTTTTTAAAAAAAATCACAAAAATCTAGAGCACTAGTGATGCATAACTTGTCAAACTTCCAGTAGTAATGTGTGTAAAAATACCAGAATGAACATGTCACTTTAAGTTGTTGCCACAAATTATTTGTGTGTGTTGTAAATGGGAAGTAAATGGGACCACAGTGTGCTGTCTTTGTGTTGTGATTCAAGCTGCTTAAACAAACAGGAGCTCTTGCACTCCTTGTATAAACAGCCTTATTTTATACTATCAAGCATATTTATGTGAAATGCATAACTTCACATTAAGCTTCAAAGCCCCAACAATACCACATACTAAATCCAATCCAATACTCAAGGGATGAAAAAAGTTAAATGAGTAACAGCAATCAAGCCACTGAGTGCACACAGTGTTTCAAATACTGTTAGATGTGACAAAAATAAACACCCTGCAAAACACAGTGGTAGTAGCTCCTGCAAAACACATTTCAAATGGACCATCTACCCTACACTTTAAGCTCAGCTCCTCTGATCATCACTTACAATTGCACTTTCACACTAAAGCTGCAGCATGGACGCTGGCTCGCATTAATTCATTACGCAAATTAGAAGAAAAATATGGAGGTCAGGAGCCACAAGAGCAAAGTTCTCTGATGATGAGAGATCATTACTGGCTGTGATTTAATGTCTGTAATTGTTTTTGATTTGCTGAGTGTAATTATGATTGGTTGTAACTGAGAGACTCTTCCTGGTTGCTCTCTTAAGGCTTGTGCCAAGATGCAGTCCTTCAATTTTTTCAGAGGAAAGCAAAATCTCCTGAGACGTTTTCTTAAATTGAGGATGAGTCATAATAACTAATAGGTAAGCCAAACGATTAATGTGAATAGTTTTACTGAATGTTCAGGGTCTCTGTTAGTGGAAATTAATTATTCTTAATTATTTCTAATTATTCTTTTTCAAGTGTGCACTCCCTCAACTATTGTAAGTAAAAAGTTAAAATCGCAGAAAAAACTAATTTTTTTTAGGAATTGTTAATTATTACATGCATGCTGGCGCATTTACATAAATTATAAATGCAGATGCAAACACATACACATGAGCACACATTCTCCCAAAAGTAGTCAGACAAAATTTAGCCTAATGGAGCTTCACAGTGGATCCAAGACTAAGAAGGTTATATTAAAACGCTGTTTCTTGTCACTGCTTTTCCAACTTTCCAACACTGTTAACGAAATGGTAAAAATCATATTCAGGGATTCATTTATTTCATTAAGGTTCTGATTATCATCATATTTTACTAGTTTTCAAAAATGTCTTGAGATTATACTATGACTGCAGCAATACTGATGTTGTTGTATACATATGTTTTACTCGTAGTGAATGTGGAAAAGTGGGACTAAAACCATGATATTTCATAAACGCAAGGCCGCTATACATGCATATTCCATGAATACGTCTGTGCATTTTCTCTGTATTTTCTACAAAATCTATCAGAGCTTTATTCTAACTTCTGTCTTCATCTACTGTAAAGATGTACCTATTGTAAAGCATGCTCAGGCTGTAACTGTCACTATCCACCACATAGTGGAGCTCTGCACCAAATTAACAATACAGGCCAAACTGCTACACCGACACATCTCTGGTCTCTGATTCTTATCAGAGCTATTGTGCTGTACAAGTAAAAGGTTAGATATTGTATGAATCCGTTTACATTTCCCTTAAAATAACAGCACAACTATAAATGCACAAAACCATTTCAGCAAGCATCTTTTCTTCAGTCTGCTTCACCAAAATCTCCACCTTTGTGCAGAACGGACCTAAGCTTTGCTGCTTCTAAACTGACAAACATGATACTGTTTTGATGATTTTGATGAGTTCATTTAAGCGGTTATGATAAAGCAGATACATAATTTCCTTTTATATTTACTTAAGATCTTTTGATTGACATTTTCTTTCACTCTACCTTTTCCTACTTTCACTTGAGAAAACAGCTGTAATGTGCAAGAACACAATACATTCAGCTCTGACATTTCTTGTACCAGATCATCAAAAATTAAGACAGCATATTTTAAACATAAAACATTTGGGGGGTTTTCACAAGCCTTTAGCCATTTGGTGGGAAATTAAACTTCAGAAAGCGATTGAACTGGTTCTGAGGGGAGATCAACATTTATGGTGGATGGATGGAAGATGGTGTTACTACAGCAAATACTGGACCAACACACAACAAGAGAATGAACTAAGAGCATATTTGTGTGTGTATGTGTGTGCACGCATGCAAGTTGGTGTGTGCATTCAATATTGGTCTTGTAAATATTTACCCTCTTTAATAATCTTCATTGAGCTGCTTTAGTGAGTATTGTTTGCAGTTGTCACTCACCTCTTCTTAACCAGCAGAATGGCTACCAGCACCAGCAGTATGAAAACGAGAACACCAGCACTAATTCCAGCGATTTTCACCACCCGATCCGTCTGCTTAGCAGGGTCGGGAATGACTTCTGGTTCCTCTGTGGCACCTAAGAAAGATGATGACAAAAGACATCAACAAGATGGGAACACAGTAACTACTAAAGGGAAAAAGCATTAAAATCACTGTCCAGTAAGAACACACTTGGGATTATTTGTGCACTCCTGGAAGTTTCAAGGAAAACTGAGTTTTCAAATTGTAGGAGAAATAAATAAATAAATAAAACCTCGAAATGTTGCAAAAAAAGGAAAATTTTAATTGCAACGGTATTTAAAGAGAGTTTTAGAGTTTACTGGACAGTAGAGATTAAAAGTATGTTTATTTTTAACTGTTTATTAGCTAACCAGCTCCTGACCAGTTGATATTCTTCCTATGTTTAAAAAAATGTCTAGTTTCCACCGAAGTAAACGTTTTTAAAAACGAAAATGTTGTGGTCAGGCTCACTAATATTCAAACTCTTTGGAGGTTTTTAGCAGATACACCTGTGGTATCACTTTGAAGCTCCTACATCGTGGGTGTCCATGCTGACCACCCAACCACCTGGTGGTGTGATGACAACACCCCATCAGCTTTTTACGACTGAGGGGTAAAAAATAAAGAAGAGGGGAGAAAAGCGCCAACGACTCCTATGTTATGAGTTTCGATGTTGCATATTTTGCCCACCAGAGGACTCTTTTAAACCTCCCAGTTGGCAACATTGAACCCCGCAAACACAACAACCCACTGATCTGCGCGGAGTTGGGCAGAGCATAAGATGAATAATCTACAACTTGGTCTAACAGCAAATCAAGATTATCTTAGTAACAACTTGTTATCTTAGTAAGGACATATAAATAACTATAATTCGGACTCTTGTGAAAAGCTTCTTTTTGTTTTCAAAACAGCATTCTGAAGAATTAACTAGCCAAATAACACGATCAACCATTTAAGATTTCCAAGAATATACAGCTTTTTCAAACCTAGTCATATCTCTAAACTTATTACTCTGTTGCACTGACTGTAAGGCATATTTAAAAAAGCCCACGTCGCCTCAGGCTAGGAAAGTATACCATCTAAGGAAATATGGTTGTTTTTCTCTTAGGCTGCCTTCACATCAGACAAAATCTAGGTGATTAATTACTAAGGTTCAATTATCCCTGTGCTAAAGTTCAGGCAAATATCAAGCATCTAAATATGCCTTGTAAAGAAAAGTTAAACAGCTGCTAGCACAAATGCCATGGCAACTGTCATTCGAACTGTAAATATAATCAAATATTTCATTTTGGGGGTAATCTGGGTCGCATATTTAAGTACTTAAATCAACAGAAATTTCTTCATTAATATGGTTGCTATGTAATAATGAAACAAAGAGATTGCTTCTACAGCTTGAACTGTATTTGAACATTTTCAGAGCAGGTGTTTTAAAATTGATTCAAGACCAAAAAAAAAAAGGCTATAAAAAGAGATGCATTTCTTGTTGAACTTAAAAATACAATCCTGTAAAAAAAGCAGTGGTAGAGAATCAGTGGAAGCTGACAATGGCCTATACCAGCTTCTATAGCTGGGTCAACTGAGCCAAAAGCACTCACCTTACACAGACATCGGCTTCTCATTTATTTAGTCGCATTATACATGATGGCAAATGTACTACACCGAACTAAATCATCAATCAAATCTGACTCCCAGCAGCAATATTCAAACATTCAAAATAAACATCCCTATAAATGTACACTATAGTAGTGAAAATAACCAACTGAATGTCTATGTGTCTTCTCTGCTGCCTCTTTGGCATCACGGTCTCTTTAGAAAATGCTTTTAAAATGCAATTTAACTGTAGCTGTCCAATGTTTCTGCACCAATGTCACCATATATTGCTTGTAGCCGAACTCATTTCTGCTTCTGATGACTTCAGAGAATTGACTGAACTCCCTGATTTCGTCTGTTTTGGAAAATAATTCACCAGTGACGTTTCAAGCGGAGTGTAGGCTGCAGGGCTTAAATGCTGTTGATCATGGACAGAAAGTCAACAGAAAGACAGAGAGCATCTGTTTTCAGGCTCCCAAGCTCTACTTAGTTGATGTCATCAGAACAGTTCATACTGCAGCGTAAGAACATTATCATGTCTTATGATAATCCAAATAATCCAACTCAGTGACATATGCACAAAATTCAACATAATGCAATACATGCATCAAACAACAACCCACTTCCATTATCAACATAATAAAAATAACACACAAGAATAAAACATTTTTAGTAATGCCTTGACTTCCACAGCCCCACATCAGTCTTAGCACCAAACCAATTAATTCCTAATGTCACTCAACCTAAAGTAAATAGGGTCTATTTTGAGGTCTATTTTCATTGGTGGATAAATACCTATTTGGTGCTTCAGTGAGTTTTTACAGCATCGGGATGGTGTTTGTGTGATCAATCCAAAATAAAATACAATACCCAAAGCAGTGAGGGATCATTGTTGCTCACTAATGTGATTTTAATCGTTTCTGAGCCTGGGCAGCAGAGCTCCATCACAAAGAAAGACTAGAAGAGCCAAGGCCAACGCCCTCCCTCCATCACAATTATCAAAAAAAGCAACCCAGACCTGCACCAAAACGTAATGGATTCTTCCTTCATCTGTCATGTTTTATGAAATTTGGACTAGTAGTTTTTGTGTAATTTTGCTGACAGATGAACAAACAAACAGAAACAGCATACCTCTATCTCAGCTCTCTGTCCGGGCAGAGGGATGAGATAAATCAAGCTTTTACTATGCAGCCAATACTTACTAGGTTTGTTTATGGTAAAAAGTAAAAATCAAGATATTTGAAAACAGAGAATGCTTAAACTGATTATGCAGAAAACTAAGTGTAAAGTTTTATGTTGTTTATATAGCTTAACCACAGCTTGGCATAATGACATTATATTGTCTTTTTTTCTAATTTTGTGATTTTTCATTTTTTGCACTTCTATACCAGCAAATAAAGGGCCCTGCTGAGTAGCTACAAAATCTGTTCATCATCTTAGTGCTGATGTACGAAGGCCAAACTTTATTTTAGATGACTTCCACATGGAACGTCTCACTTCATATAACTATCCAACCAAGAGACTATTAGAAGATCACACAGATAAAATATGTCCAAACAAGACACACCAAAACAACAACAATAATCCTTTAAGGGTTCTCAGCCTAACCTCATAATGTCTGCGGAAGCTCTTAATGTGTGTAAAAATGATTCAGGTCAGTACACTAACACTCACAACTTGCCTGCACACAGGCGCACAAAACGCCCTGCGGCAGGAATGACAATACACAATACCCCGAATGACCTACTATGACCACCATCACTTAATCCTCCCTCCCGGATGCATGGTTGAATGCACATAAACACACATGCAGAGAGACGGAGAGAGTAAA
This sequence comes from Haplochromis burtoni, assembly GCF_018398535.1. Lineage (NCBI taxonomy): Eukaryota > Metazoa > Chordata > Actinopteri > Cichliformes > Cichlidae > Haplochromis > Haplochromis burtoni. The sequence continues at coordinate 740,140 of NW_024582453.1, forward strand.
GAAGACACAGTGGTCTGACCTCTCGATCCATTAGTGTGTTGGTCTCTCTTATTATAAAAATCTGAAATCCCCTCTAAAGTCGTTCGGCTTCACTCAGACCTCCCTAGGCTAGAAAGACAGTGTCATTTTATTTTAGCAGCTTTTGGGCAGAGTGACCACCTGTTCAAGAAACTGCAACCACCAGCAATTCTTGAAGTATATGACCCTGCAGAGTTAGTGATTTCACACATTTTTGCCTATTTTAGTGTGCAAACGTCCCACCTATGAGACAACTTTCTCACCCTGTACTCTTTGACGTAAGGAGAACAAAAGTGAACTTGTATTATTTGTAGGGCTTTCTTGATGAAGAGGCATTTTTTATTTTACTCCAAAGAAATCCAATTTTAATAAACCTGACACTTGGAAAAGCACCACACACCACAGAATTTAAAGTCTGAGCTAGTTTGGAATGCCCTCTCTCAATGGGTCCACATATAAATACTTAATCAACTTAACTTAACCAGCAATGATGATTCATTCTATGATCATTAAGGCTGATTGTCCTCAAAATGATGTCACTTTTATTGAGTAGCTTTATGAGCTGTCTGCACTTGAAGGTCAAAGAAGAGAAGTTCAGAAAGGCATTACACTCCACCTTGCTTTCTTGCTACAATAATGCACATTGTGCAAGAAAAAGGACGTAACTCATGAACTGATTCTATTTCCGATCTTATTAGTTTTCTGCGATATCTGATGTAAACCTTCTACTTATCACAAGCTTTCATACTGATATTAAAAAGTACACCAAAATAACAAAAACACTAGAATAATCTATGGAGATTAATGAAGCTTGTAATTGCTTGAGAGCATCACCTTAACTACACAATAATAATACTACTAAGTTTCTGCCATGCTTTAAGGAATTATGTTCTGCTTTAATCTTTAATAAAGCAATAAAAAGAAGATTAGTGAACTAATAATTATTTCCTCTTAAAATTGCTGTATCACTACATTTGTGTTGTCATAAAAACAAGAAAAAACTGGTGTGAAATAATTATAGGGCAGTTATAGTTTTAGCAAAAGTGGGAACATTTTGTATTCATTTAAATTTTACCTTGTAGTTCTACATTACAAGTCGAATAAACACTGAAATGCCTGCGCAGTCATTTGAAGCTCAACTCTGCTGGTTACACAACAGTGTGAGGATGTCAGTTTCATTCAAAATATAATGTGTTTATCCTTATTCCTACTCCACACAGATAAACTCTGATCCATCAGCCGCATTTCTAAAAATCTTTCCTCAAAATAGTGTGTGTGCATTTTTGTGCACATGCGCTTATGTGTGTAGTGCCCGGGGATTAACTCCACACCGTTTAAAACCATCTGATAATCTATTAACATGGCAAAAACCTGGTAAAGACCCGACATTTAGACTCAGCGCGCACCAACACACATTTCTTTCAATGCCATGCACAAGCGCAATACTGTTTTCTGTAATGCTCTTAAACCAGAAACAATTTCCATTTGACAAACCTCCATGGGAATAAAGGGCAGACCAGAGGAAAAACACAATAATAAACTGATTAAGGCTGGAGTAAGCAAATTTTTTTGGTATCATTGGACCAAAGAAATGCTTATAAACATTTTAGCATATTGTGGGAAATAAATTCGTGCACCTCCCCTCCACTCCGATTTCACTCTTTATAAAGGCTGGCTTGTAACAAGAGACTTTGGCCATTCACAGCTGGTCCCTTTAGATCAGATCAGAGTAGTTTAAAAAACAAAAAAAAACTATGTAATGGGAATAAGAGCTTCATTGGACTCATGTGAGTATTTTCAGCTGGGAAAGTGGGATTTTAATTCCATGTGAATTCCAAAGTCAGCAATGACTCACTTTAAAACAGAAGTGTAAGAAGTATGTGAATGGGTCCGTGCTTGTCTGGTGGGAGGAGGATAGAACAAAATAGCAGAGCTGCAAGAGCTGCATTCCCCTTAGATTTATGCCAAACCCTTGAAGGGGACCTATTACACTCCAACACTTTACTCTTGGACTCTACTACACCAACATTACATTGTTCGAAATCCAAATATTCCACATTTCTCTAATGCTGGGACCTGGCATATCCCCTTAGTTCGTCTGTTCTTACACTGCAGTATGAACTATTCTGATGCGATGACATCAGTTAAGTAGAGCTGAAGCTCCTATTCCTTAAAGACCACCCTCTTTTTAGGCCAACTTTCTTCTGCCCAGGAGTTGCAGGATTTTTTTGTCTTTTTTTGACAAAATATTTTGAAAATATTTTTAGCATTGAAGCTGTTCCTAAGAGTTAAATTAAGATACTGTTAAGGTCAAATGGGTTCTTACGTTTAGCTGCCAGCCTCAGACACTGTGTCTTTGTTTCCTGTGGAAAAAAAGACAGAAGGAAGAAACCTTAGTTCCACTAACACACTACAACACGAACCTTGCTCTTAGCGTTTAATATTAAATACTGTACATAATGAGTGTACAGAAGCTGCAACATAATGTAAGTCTATGAGTGCGCCTTTTTGAACCTCATTCAAAAAAATTAAATACACAGCCTACCCTCTCTGTACTGCTGACAGCTTGAAGATAAATGTTGTAGTTCTTCCTTGGAGCCAGAGGTGGATTCCAGAAACCCTGAGGAAAAGAAAGAAGGATCAGTTCACACATGTCTACGATACATTTACAGATTTACAACAAGCAATTTTACTTTTACACTTGGCTGAGAAGGATATCGATATGTAAACATTCAAATTATGTAGCCTTTAAAAAGTATTGCATACAATTTCTATGAACTTTAAGTCGTATCGTTTTTAAAAATAAAACCTCCTGCATAACAACAACTGCCTTCTAGTTCCAGTGAATGTGTTGTGCTGCCATTTACTTCTGTATTTCAGAATTTTTGATAAACACATCTTTTCAAGGCATTACATACATACGGTTTTGTTCAGATTAAAGACTTGCCTGATACGTCTTGTTGTCTCCCACAGTAAAGGGAAGTGGTTCAGGCAGGCTGCTGGGGGACAACTGGGCGGCATAATAATAAGGGGATCCACCGCTAGATGCACTGTGGTAAGAAACTGGGACCTGGAGAAGATGAAGATACGTCTATAAATGTAACTTCAATTAAATGTAAATAAAAAGAGGTATTTTAATAGCAGAGTCAACAAAGCCCATTAATGGAAATTTATTGTTATTTTTTATTCAACTTCAACCATTTACGCTTATAAGAAAAGCTGTAAAAGGGGCATGGGTTTTCAAACATACGTAAAAAGGATTAATAACCACCTGATAACAGTCAGACGAAGCCTGACGGCGTGTCCGCTGAGGATTCACTTCTTCCACCACAATCTGGTACGCACTGTAGACATAGAGACAATATGAGTACAGATGTAATTTTGGTTGTTATTATTTTACTAACACACACATGATTAGTGAAAAGCCTTTGACTGCTTTTGTCATGTGATCTATCCAGTTTAACAGATAACAGAAGTGCTGTACCTTATGGGTGCTCCCTTAGCCTGGGCAGGTTTGAGCAGGACAGTGATAGTTGTTGCAGTTTCATTCAGGAAGGCCTCTTGACCATCGTACTCGTCTATTGTCGGAGCTGAAAAGAGAATATGAGGCTGCATAAGTGTAGCTCTAACCTCTTGCTGTCTAAATGTGATATTAAAAATTTTTGAGTCAACAGCACATATTAAAATGTATTTTTTCCACCTGAAATATTAGTTGTCACATTGAGCGTGGTTGCAGGACCAAACCCTTTAGAGGTCGATGCTCGTATAGACAGCTGGTATGTGACACCTGGGTGGAGCTGAGAAAACATGTGATGGGAGGCGTTTGAAGGCAGTGATACTGTGAGCCCTGGTCGTTGCAGAGGCACCGAAGGGTCAAACGAATGCACGCCACTGTAGCTGATCTGAGTTGGAGTAGAGAAAGCAAAACCATTTTTTTTTATTTGTTTATATTTTTCCAAAGGATTGCTGTGTTAAGTTTGGCCTCTACAACAGCTGCTAATGATAGTACCTCATACTGTATAATGACTCCATTGGGTTCAGTTGGTTCCTTCCAGGAAAGACTTATTGTTTCTTCAGATGGAGTAGCTTTAAGTGACTGACTGGGAACTGGACCAGGAACTGTTAACACACATAAATTCATGCAGTTCTAATAAAATCAACAGTATAATGTTCTGCAAATGAGAAACCAACTGCTAAACAGAAATACACAGATTGAGAACAGGCAGGAGTGACATTCCCAACACATGCAGAAACGAGTTACAGATACTCAAAACACCCTTTGTACAAAACTCCATCTCTTATTGAAAAGTTTGCTATATAAAAAAATACATAAAATGGATAAAAACGTTTGAAATGGGGAAAAGAATAAAAAAAAGGTGTGATATGTGTATCGTACCATCTTCATCGGTTTGTATGATGGTCTCATCACTCTCTTTCCGTCCCTCCGGATTAGTGAGAATCATTTTCAGGCTGACGTTGGTGTAGGGCGGCAGGTTCCCCACCAGGTGGCGTGGTGCTAAGAACAAAAATGGGGTCAACATAAACACACTGCAGAGTAAAATGTCATAACATTTGCAATGTATTTAGGATCAAAACCAATTTTTCTCACTCAGTAATCTGCTGCTGATTTTATAATGGTCTATGTAATGTAAAATCAGAACTTACGTGTTTTTAAATGTATTGTTAGGTGTGAGTACCGGTAATAGTGTGAGAGCTAAAGGCAGTTTACCACTTGTTTGCTTTCACTGTAAAGCCTTATATTTCAAACGAAGGAACAAGAGAGCTGTTGTCATCTGTCTTGAACCTAAATATGTAATTGATTATGTAAATATTGGCTATCACATTTCTGTCAGTCAGCTACTACATTTATTGACTAACGGATCAATAGCTGAGCAGGTCAAACTGAGTGTATGAGAGACATGACTTCAACCAATAATTAATTATTCGTTTTTCAGGGAATGATTCCAACTACTGTACCTACAACCTATGTCCATTCCAATATTCTTCAACATCAGTGCTTCTGATATTATGTCTGGCTTCAAAATGAAGTGGTTGTCAATACTAGTGTCAAGCTCACTGTGAATAAATGATCCACTCAAATTTGAAATTATACTAAATTTCAGCACTTTTAGGGTTGTTACTTTATCAAGTCTTTTTGTACGTCTTTACCCATGTCACAATGAATAAAAAGCAATGTAACACTAGAAAACACCACGACTTCAAATCCTGCATCAATGTCAGTAGCACAGTACGGTAGCACCTTTAAGGTAGGAAGAAAAGTAAGTAGTACCTTTAGGGTCCATGTCCAAACAGTCAGCTTTGCTACGATCGTTGGCAGTCATGTAATGGTAACAGATGGTAACGTTAAAGGTGTGACAGCGGGTGATGTTGTAACCCAGCGATTCCCAGTCCACTGCGATCAAACGCGACCTGGTCTCAGCAATCTTCAGCCTTTTAGGAGTTCGCATAGGTTCTACAAAATAAGAGAAGAAAGAAGATCTGTGATCTATACATGTTGATATAGATCTATATTTTTTCCAATACTGCAACACTCTAATTGCATCCACAGGTAGGACAAAAAAACCCAAATTATTATGCTTTAAGTAATTAACATTTGAGGAAGCTTTTGAACTACTGCATTTCCATGAAGTAACTATGTTGCCAAAATGACCAAGAGGTCTGTGTCAACATTTTTCCTCACTGGACTTTACAAAAACCTATTTCTTCACCACCCTTGTCAATCAACTATTTCTCAAAAGCAATAGCTTCCATAAGGACACGTCGTTTTTTTCTGTCTTTTATGTGTATTCAGACTGTTATTGTCAATATAATCAACTTTCCCTCCTCGGTGCCCAGGGCTTTAATTACCTTAACTGGCTCATTTAGCTGGATCAATAATCCCACAGTGCCTACACACACACACACACACACACACACACACACACACACACACACACACACACACACACACACACACACACACACACACACACACACA
>NW_024582453.1:746175-781390 GCF_018398535.1 Haplochromis burtoni
ACACACACACACACACACACACACACACACACACACACACACACACACACACACACACACACACACACACACACACACACACACACAGCCACAGAAGAGACTATAATCACAAGGCTGTGCTATTCCTCCTCTACATTCTGCATGCAAGAGTCCTGCCTGTGAGTCCACTATATGCCAGGGAGTACATTTAAATACATATATTTCTACCTGCTTTCTGCTGCATTCACCTTAAAAGCCTACCTCAGATACAGGAAATAGCATTCAAGCTATGTGGCTATCAATCCACAAGATATTGCTTTCCTTTGGAAAACAGAAGAAAGGTAATATCTTTAAGCGCTACCAATTGCTGTCAAAGAGTTATTTCTCCTTCTAACTAGAGAAGATATCCATCAGTCAAGGCAGATTCCAGAGGATGTAACAGTCTATTGAAATGCCTCTGCCACTCTACCATCTTCCAGAGTAAAGCATGATAAATATTTTTGAACTGAAGCACAATATAGCTAGCAGCTTGGTGTATCCTCAGGCACATTGCCATAGATCTAAATCACTAATAATATGTCACTAATAATTTATTTATTACTAATAATTTATTATATAAATAGACTTTTAATCCTAATGGGTCAACCACTTGAGAAAGGCGGTGAAATACAGTACACTTCCATGTTGCAACACTCTTCAAGTATCTTATCCAAATGCTTGCTATTTTTGATTAATTTGGTAAATTCAGGGACTTTCTGTTCTGGATATTTTAATCAGTTTAAAAAGTTCTCGATGTTATAATCAAAATTATCTTTCTAATCAGGCTCAGTACTTCCAATACTTAAGAAATGCCTTGATTAACTCTGATATTGATTGGATGCATTGGTCTTTGACATCGCCAGAGTGAAATACATTACTGGGAAACAAAGACAAACTTAATGAAAAGCTTTGTTCTTCGTCAAAAATTGAATTCACCTTGATAAGCCTATCACCTGTTGATGTTTTATTCTTCTTTTATCCGGTCTAGCTGTAACCCACCTGATTCCTTATGTCCTCCCAAGATTTTTTAATAAAAACAGCTCACCTTAAATAGAGACGCACGTCTCTCCCCAACCCCTCCTTGTCTTGCTCTGTGTTTTTCCCTGGGTCTTCCTCTTTCAGAGGAGACTACACAAGGACACAAACTTGTCGCTTCTTCTGACAACCCATTATCTGCCTGTCACTCACACACACACACATGCATGGAAGCTCACAGGCACCTACACACACACACACACACACCCACTCACACTTTAGATTGTGACTGAATCAAGATTAAATCTGGGCAGAGCATTTATAGGTGTGTTTGTGTGTGCGTGTGTATGTGTGTTCATCTCAGTAAAACTTCTCATAATAACAATTCATTGTCAAGGACAAACACACAACTCTTACATACACTCAACAACACAAAATGCAGTCATGCGAATGTTTGCGTAATCCTCTAAACATAAATATGTCACTAATAATGTGACAAACAGATGGACAGAAAATGAGGAATAGAAGAAGACACAGGGGAAGAAAGGCTGTGCAGGTAATTGTCTGCTGAGAAAATATTATTGCTGAACAGCATGCGTGTTAATAGCTGAGGGGTCGGAGCATTTCATTTTTGCTTCAACCTGTTATTGGATGGTTGACATTTAAATAGAGCAAGACAGAGACCACTGGTTTCTCTGCCTGTCTCTCGCTTTGTTTCGCTGTCTTCCTCACTTGTCTCATTCTCTTCTCTGTGTCTCTCTCCCTGTTCAAATCAATAGTTGTGATCCTCACTATAAAACAAGCTATTATGACACACAGGTGCATACACACACGCACACACATGCTCACAGTTAGGGCAGTGTAATAAATTACATTGATTTCAGGGTCTCTTGATGCTAACACTGCTTCACAGTAAGACAGTCTTCCACGTGGAATTAAAACAAAATATATGACTGGCTGCCTGTCACACAAACACACATGCACACAGTGTCATATTTCCATCACTTCAGGGGGCATTACAGTCATTTCCTGGAGACTTGCCCTAACCTACCATCATAACCAGTTACCCAACCCTAACATTAGGCCCTATAATTTCAAGATTTATTATACTGGGACTTTGTGTCCCCAAATGGGAGGTGGTTCCCCACAATGTGAATGTGTAAACAAATTTATGTGTCTTTAACACCCACACGCACCATGACTTTTTTGAAAACCCATTACCCTATTGACTTATATTGTATTGCTGCTTATCTCTATTTATAGTGGAAGCAGGTAGGGAACGAAAGAGAGAAAGAATGAAAAAAGACAGAAAGAATAGTGGCAGAACAGAGCAATATATGGACAAAAATGAAACTGGGTTTGAAGAAAGCGAGGAACAGATAAAGGTAGCAGAGAGAGAAAAGGGAAACGGAGACAAGAGACAGAAAGAGAGAAACAGAGGTGGAACGGGGAACGACGATAACTCGTCTGGAATACAGCCAGAGTCAAGCGGGACCAGGTCCAATGGCAAACCACAGAGGCTGCCTTGTCCCTTTCCCCCTCCTTTTGGTAGACAGACAAACGGCTGGATTCATGTTGGAACTAAAAGGCTTTGTTCTCTACAGATGCAGCTTTGAAAACAACAACAATACCAATAAACACTAACAATAACACCAACGACAGAAAGCTTCATATCAGCAGAATCCAGAGGTTGGAATTAAAAAATGGAAAACAAAAGCAAAGGAAATGAAACTAAATGAAACAGAACTATGCTAAAGGCAACCAAACCATGTCCCTCAACATGAGGTATTAGGAAGAGCCAACAAACACAGCCATAAAACCATTGTGAGAGGAGATGAAGCTGAAGAAAAAGCAGAAGAAAAGAGGAGAGGAGGGGCTGGAAAAGAAAAGGTTGACAGGAGATGCGGCTAAAGCCAAGTTAATCTGTCCAATTAGTTCCTGGTAATCCTTCCACTGTCATAAGTAAGACAAATGAAACTCCATCCATTTATTCTGTCTCTAACTCTAATTTCTCTCTGCATGTGTGCTTCTCTTTCTAGGCCACATTTAAGTACTTAAAAGGTTCAAATTTGCCCTCCAACATGTTTTCAATTTGCACTTGGAAGCTACATGGATTTTGAGAGGCTAATTATGAAAGCAGCAATTAAGTCCAAAAAACACTATCCATACAGTGCCGTGCGAGTTGTTTCAAATTATGAGGCTGAGAAAAATAAATGGAAATCCAGCTCGTGTCTGATGATTAAAAAGACATGCATGAGTTAAATTCAAAAGCAATTCGAACATAAACGCGAAGCAAAGAGGGAGGAGACCACAAATGTCTTTTAAAGGGTAAAGTTGGCTCTTTTCTTTATTCTTCTTATTACCCATAAAACTCAACATTACTAATACCAATAACACCTCTTAGTACTTTCACCTTTTGGCTTTTAAACAGTTCGAACATTAGTGTGGTGTGGAATTGACTCAGATCAAACTACAAAGCACACGCTCGTGGAAATGAGGCCATCCAACTTGCAGGATTCATTAATAGGTAATTAGTTGGTTTTATACTTTTCACAGAAATGATTTCACAGAAACAGCAACCAGAACCTCAGTGATGTAGTAGCTCCTCCGTCTCACGATCCATATGGGTCATAAATGTGACCTTGACATTCACCTTGTTTGGCTGCACTACAATCTGGCCAACACTCCAGGAGGAGTGCCCTTAAACTTGCACAGTTTAGGTGATCATAAAGGAGCAGTGATTCTGGTTAATTGCAGATGCACTGCACGAGGATGAGCACACGCTAAAAGTTTAATTTAATTCACCAGACCTGCTTATCAAGAGTCCAATCATATTAACTCATACAAAATAAAGATGATGACAGTACACTTTAAAAAGCAGTGTATTTTAAAGTGTCACATTATTGCAACAAAATGTCAAAAATGGAATAAAATCGCCTTTCATGCAGTGTTTTAGCTCATATTTTCACTGTTTTGCCACAGCGCACAGAACATGTTGCATTTTTTTTTTATGAATTTCATTAAATTTAATTTCAAAAATGTCTTCTGAGCATGTGACATTTTTGGTTTAGGAACTACAGAATCTCATGGCGGTTGCAAAGCACTTTGTACGCAACACAGCTGAAATCTATCCATGAAAAACTGACCCCTGCAAATAAGAGACCCTCCGTTAGATTAAAAAAAATCCCATTTGCCACACGAATGTGGACCCACACAGACAGAACATTACTGTAAAACTGACATGCACAGCAAAACACGCTCTGTCGCTAAATCTGTTGGCTGCTCTTTCAAGAGACTGACACTTAAAAGTGTTGTACTGCTGGTGTGTGTGTCTGTGTGTGTGCATATTCACATATAAAAAGAAGTAAATATGACATATTGTGTGTGATTCCCTGCAGCATCTGTGTTTGTGTGTCTGGAAATGTGTTTTGTGATTCTATTCTTCCATAAATCCAAGTGATGCTGAGCTTGTGCAACATATGAGAAATACTGTGACTCTCTTGAACTGCGTGTGTGCTCGAGCCTCAGCAACTACGATTTGTCTGTGTGTGTGTGTGTGTGTGTGTGTGTGTGTGTGTGTGTGTGTGTGTGTGTGTCTTTTGTGTGATCTAACCTCCCATGACCAAGAGGTTTTCAGCAGAAAATTCAGGATTTGGATTAAAAGCTACTTCATCACCTTCTGTTACACACACACACACACACGCACGCACGACACACACTCACTAACCCTTCACTTCAAGTTGATTATATTTCACCCTTCAGACAAGAGCAATACATCACCACAGAAGAAAAATCGAGAAGAGTTGGAGAAGAGAGACAGAGAGAGCGTGAGAAAGAAGCGGGGACAGAGGAGAAAAAAATGTAAACGGAAGAGATGAAAAGAGACGTGAGGACAAAAGAAGAGAGGAAAGGAGGAGATGAAATCCTTCCTGTTATCATATCAATTGCTCAGCAGTGTGTGTGATGTCTGCTCAGTTTTTTATTAACTATATTGGTTTTTTAATTAAACAGTGTTTCGTGTGGTGGCACGCTGGGCTGTGCTGATGCAACTGCTGTGTAGATGGTTGCCTGTGATGTGTCTGCTGTGTCGTGTGTGTGCTGTGTGTTGCATTGTGGATCAGCGCTGGTGTGAGTGGCTTGTGCGCTGTGTCAGGCCATAAGCGTGTTCTATCGTGCCACAAATGCCATGTCATTATATTGTATTAAACTAAATATTCAGTAAACTACAGGTGGTGGGATCAGACAAACCTAACCAAACAGAAAAAGCAAAGGAGTCATTACCATTTAAATAACATTCCTACCCCGTGCCTGTGTGTGTGCCTCACTCTAACAACAAACACAAACACACACAATCCAACTCCAAGGGTGTGTGCACACTTGCATGTGTGTGTGGATAATCTCAGTTACGCTGGAAACACAAAGGGAGAAGGTGGGGAGATTTAACTAAAAACATCAGCATATTATTCAAAATATAAGTAACGGTGCCAAATCATATACTGTATATAAAAGGTGCGACTGTGACCTCACATACTGATTTGTGGATGACCATTAATTTTCAATTCAATTCGATTTTATTTATATAGTGCCAAAGCACAACAGCAGTCACCTCGTGGCACTTCATATGGTAAGGTAGACCTGCTACAATAATAGAGAGAACCCAAAAAATCAGATGATATGGTGTGATTGAAGCTAGACTGCAGTGGGAAAGAAAACCTGGCAGAACCAGGATCAGTTGGGGCAGCCATCTGCCAGGACAGGTTGGATCAGAAAGCGAGTCAGAAAATTATAACATAGATATTTTGAATGTCACCATTTTATTTTGTTTTTTTGAGTGATCTACGTAAGGACAGTGTGTGCTGGTACCGTTTGACTTGCCACACTCTAAATCATATTGTCTTTTTTACTCAAAAGTAGACTTTAATTTACAAAATTACACTATTTTGCATTAAGTAAGACCTGCAACTTGTAACAGAAAGCATAAACTAGTCATAAAAGACTATGGAATGAATTTATTTGACTGTATATTAGCGAGATGACTTTTGTGAAACCTCAATTTATACAGTGACAAAAGTAATATTTTGTTTTTGTGCAGAACCACATTACTTTTCTTTATAATTGTAACACAGGAATTTGACCTCTTCGCTGGCCTTGACACTGAAAGTACTCGCCTAATGTCTTTCTTAATATCAGATTCCACTCTATGGCTCTCATAAAAAGTATTTTTCATATCCCTGTTTCTCTCATTAAAGGAGCATTTCTAAATTGCCAGCTTTAGTTTCTCAGCTGAACTGGAGAAAATTGTTCATGCATTTGTCTCAGCGCACCTAGATTGCTGTAATGCTCTATATACTGGATAAATAATCTCTTACACACCTCCAAGCTATACAAAAAGCCATTGCCAGACTACTAACTCGTTCTACTAGGTGAGATCAAATTGCTTATTTTATACTTTCCACATTGGTTCCCAGTAGATTTTAGAATTCATTTTAAAATTCTTGTATATGGAACATAAATGGACAAGCTGCAGATTTTTTTTAAATTTTTTTATCTCAGAGTCTTATTAAACACACTTCTGCTCACAGTCTTTGGTAGCTAGTTGTTCCACATACGAAACTGAGAACTGGGAAGACACAGAGCCTTTCAGTTTGTGGCAGCTAGGCTTTGGATCATTCTCTCACTCAACTTCATTTAGCTGATTCTGTGGACTTCTTTACAAATCTGTTAAAAACGTAGTTGTTTACAATGCTTTCTGTTGGGATTATTTGGTGTACAGAAAATGTAACATCCACAGCAAAGATTAAATACCAGTCAGAAGCATGCTAGCTAAGCTTAAAGGCTGAAAACACGTGAGAACAGCCTGTATGCATCTGTCCAAAGGTAATCTACCTATCAGCAAACAAAAGTGGCTCATCTTTTAGTTCCCTGTTCAATGAAAAGGTCTTCAGTATTAGATCTCTCGTTTCATCCAACTAATCTAATTGATCTGAGGAATGTTTGTTCATAAGGACATTTGCTGCACTGCTACTGTCTGAAATGCATTTGATGAATAACTACGTGCCAGGAAGTCCTTCTAAAAATCATAAAATATTAATGCCTTAATATCAAACATCATAATACACTATAGTTTTTTACAGTCAGGAAAACAGAAAAAAAATCAGATGTACAGGATTAATTTTTTTTCTTTAGTCTCTAAATTCATAATCGCATTTTCTAGATTTGGCCTGTTATCATCATATTACGTAGATTACAATGAGTTTACGTCTTTACCAGCAATGTGTTCCAGCATGAATGAGGAGAAGAAGATTAATTTCCTCTTCCTGTCAAACAGGAAACTGTTCAATACACGAGTCGCCTGAACAAGTCTATGACTTCCTCTCTGTCAATAAACAGACACCACATACGTGCAGATCCATTCATTGTTAAACACATGCACACACACACACACACAGGTTGGCACACATCAGTCAGACCCTGTGGTTATGAGTTTTCATCTCTCTTTCATTTTTATTCTCCAGTTTCATCATTCTCTCGCCTCTTGCACTCTCTCGCCCCACTCTCATTCTCTTTTCTCTTTCTTTTCCAGCCTTATTGTTTTTCATCATCTCTCCATCGCTCCCTTATTCTGTTTCTCATTCAAGCTCATTGCTTTTATTTCTGTCTCTTTCTCTCTCATATCAACCCTCTCTCTCGCTCCTGCTCCATCTCTCTCCCTCAGGCTAGCTGTGTTTATATTTCAGTCGTTTATTTCTACAAATGTCAGACAGTGTTTCTGCCCTCCGTCTATTGATCCACAGAGAGCGAAAGATGGGGAGAGAGAAGCAGGGAGAAAAGGGGGAAAGGCAGTGAAAAAGAACGAAGCAGAAAGAAAGCTATAGAGAAGGCACAAAGGGAGGTATGAAAGAGGAAGAGTAGCAGAGAGAAAGCAGGAATGAGGTGACAGAAGTATAGAAAAAAACAGCATAAAAAGTGATAGAAAGTGCAGAGAGCCTCCAGTGTTATAATCACTCTTTTGCGCAGATCACTGAGCAACCAAGAACTGACTCAGGCTCTCCCCTCCTTTCTTCTCCAATTCCACCCCTCGCTACACCTCTCCTCTTCCTGCCTGCTCATTGTACAAATATCACCCTACCAACTAAAATATATATACCAAGACAAAAAGAACAGTAGATGGACAGATCGATAAATAATAAGACAAGCAGAAAAAAGCCTGTGTGATCAAGAGGGACCAATTAAGTAATGCCATCTGTGACTTCTTGCTAAACCTGGCTTATCTTCTTTTAGGAGAACATACATAAGGAAGGACTCTATTGACAAGGCAGAGTCTCTAATCACAAAATCAATACATTGAATCCTAATTCTTCTATGTTAACATATTGCAGCTGTCCTACCTGCACATTTGGTCCGAGTAATGAGCGGCGGACCAGGTTTCCCGGTACCTCCCTCTCCTGGTCTGGTCAGTAAGACCCTGATCTCATATTCTGTGTCTGGGTCAAGATGCCATAACTTGTAGTTAGGAGAGTTCACAGCATGAGTCTCTGTCCAGCTGCCAGATGTCATACGGTACTCAACCTATTAGAAAGAATAGAAAGTATTAATCCGAACATCAATATTAATGTCAGTGTCATATGATAATCTCTGGAATACAAAGGTTTCCTCCATGACCAGATACCATGCTTCTGTTTATGACTTATAACCTTGTGAAAATATGCAAATGACAACTTGTAATCATGTTTTTCCTTATTTTCTTTCATATGCTGGTAAATTGCTGGATGTACATACTAAGCATGGCAAAGAAGAAATCAAGAAAAATAATCCCTGTGAACCAGAAGCTTGTCTCCATTTTTAGACAATTTTCTATGATGTAAGTGAAGGTGGATATCCACAACAATGTTCTCTCAGTCACATGACTGGTGTGAGCACAGAAACAAACCTATAGTTTAAGTGTTTTATTTGCAAGAGGCAGACAATCAGAAGAAAGTTGGCTTAGAGGTCAGCTTTCTTCATATAAGCTAAATCGGAATTATTCATGTGACTTAGAAGCCACCTGTTTTCCTGTAAGATTATAAATGGTAATTGTTATGGTCTTTGTTAAAGGTTTGTTAAGTAATTACATAATTTGTTAAGTTTGCATGACTACAATGCCCCAATTTACAATGTTAAAATGTTAAAAACATCCAGTACTTCAAGACTAACGCACCTCCTTTAGTATTATAGGTCCATCTCCAAATATGGAGTTAGCATTGAGCTGAATTAGTAGATAAGTGGGACCGACACCGAGCAGCTGAGGTGGTGCAATTGGGTGCGGAGGCTCTGGGGAGAGAAAACAAAGAACAAGAACATGTAAGTTGGTTTCGCAAAAACAAGGTCACTTTAGGGTGGCAGCAAACATAATAAAGTCAATCTGATAAAATACCTCATTAGTGGTCACATGATCTTTGTGAACTCAAGC
Source organism: Haplochromis burtoni (assembly GCF_018398535.1). NCBI lineage: Eukaryota > Metazoa > Chordata > Actinopteri > Cichliformes > Cichlidae > Haplochromis > Haplochromis burtoni. The sequence goes on from NW_024582453.1 coordinate 755,618, forward strand.
ATTTTAAACAGAATACCTGCCAGCTATGACAACTGTCTAGGGTCTAGGTCTTGTAGCCACGACACCCACTCACAACACAACCGTGACTGTTGAGCTACGTGAGCATCATGGCTAATTAAATGGTTTAAGATGGTTCATAGGGCTGCTTAGATCCCATGTCCTTTTACTAAGAATAAAATCATAATAATAAAGTTTACACTCTACACATGACAAGCCTTTTACCTTCCTGAATTAAAAATACAGACTAAGCCCTTTTCTGATGTGAAATGTGTGCTTTTCTTACTTCTTCTGTTAAAATCAAATGGATTTTTGGTCCATGAGAAAGAATTTGTGTAAAACATGCTAATTCAAATATGACAGAACATCTTCGCTACCACAAGACTGTGAATCTACTATGTTAAAGCAACAGCATGAGCAATTGCCAGTTCCCCCCTCTGCTTTTTTGTTCTATAATCTAAATCTCAAAGCTTGTACTGGCAAGATGCAATACTGAAAACTAAAGCGACATCCCTCACTTTCCATTCGATCTACCAAAAGAACCCTCCCAGTAAAAAATGCACATAAGTTGCTAACATTCCTATCTCTCCCTCTGTTTTGACAAGGTTGTTTGCTATGCATCACCATCACCCGAGCATCAGCCACCAACAGGCCCTGACTTAGGGGACTGATATTTGCCCATCACTCCCCAATATCTCTGTGCAAATGTTTTCTGCAGGACTAAGACGATTAGAGCCTAGAGGCCAAACTCTGTTCTACTTGTCAGGTGGCTTTTGGAATTCAAGTCCTTATTCAGACTGAAATCTATGCATTATATAAGCATCCGAAAAATTTAGAGACATCTCAAAGGGGATTTGGTTACCATTATTAAGTTTGCTTATTTTCCCAAACATTCAGCTCATGAACTACCCCTTTGTTAGGTGTAACGATTAATTACCTTACAGTATCATTTCATACTGTAAAATAAGAAAAAAAGTATAATTGACTAAATAACGGCAATTAAGTTTTAAATATTATGCACAGTATGTAGTTTTACTAGACGTATGTCCCTGTAACACGGCCACAAAGTGCTTGGTGAATAAATGATGTGTTTTTACATAATGTGATGGATGCACGATGGTTTCAGGGCCAGCCAGATCCCAGATAACTGTCACACATCTGTGACTGACAGGCTGAAAACACATACAACCTTTAAACACAGTGCATCAAAGTTTGATCTACTTGACACATCTACACACACACACACACACACAGATCAACGCATGAATTAATCACTCTCCTCACACACATGCACTGTGATCTGTCTCGCATCCAGTAAATCATAAAGATTTTTATCTTTCTCAGACACACCACCAGCTTCAATCACACCATATCAAAGCAAGTACTGTATTATCTAAATTAAATGTGTGTGCCTGTGTGTTACTGTGTATGTTGCTCCATTAACAGTTATATTTCACATTACTGTCACCTGTTTTTTTTTTTTTCTTTGTGTGCCTGCGTTGTCATTTTTGTGTGTACTGAATGTGGCTGTCAGAGAGGTGCGCACGGGGAAGCAGCGCTTTAGCAACAGATGAAACACTGAAGTTTGACAGCACGCGCACACGTGCAAACACAGACACAGGCACAGGCAGGCCAATGAAGCTGAATCCAGATAATGAATGTTGAAGTTACTTCAGAAAACCACCAACGTCAACGGCATGTCATCCCGCAATGCCATCAAATAAGCAAAGTAAACAACTCGATGATAAATAAGCAGATGAAGAAATAAAGCAGATTCACAATGATGCATTTTTAAAGGGCACAAAACAGTAGGTTTATTTATTTTTTAGCTTGTGTGTTAGCTTGAATGCGTGTTTGAATGTTGCTTAAAATCTACTGAATATCTAACAAATAAATAATACACATAAAAAGGAAACAGTAAGAAATGTAACTGGGTCATTATGAGACTCCAGAGGAAAAAAAACAAAAGCTGGAACAAGCTCAAACTTTACATTTTCTCCTTGTTTTGTTCCATCACTTGTCATTTGTGCAACTGACCTAAAAAATATAACAAATCATCAATGGTGTTATTCCAATATTTTGCGGTGGAATTGCTGTCACTATCTTTTTTATTATTAATCACATGTGTGAACCCTCTCATCGTTCTCAGGTTTTTGGGTCGAATGTAAATGAAAATAAGGAAACAAATGAACACTGGGAAAGCTTCAAATGTATATGCTGATTCTGACCTACACTGCCTCTGTGATTAATTTCTATATATTGTCATTCATTTTCTTCCGATATGGAAAAGAGCAAACAATCAGAAGCTATTATGAAAGATGTTTTGGTAGGTTCTGTGCTTTTGTGGTTTGTAATGTGGTGACAGAGACAGTCAGACTAATATAAGAAAGGAGTGGAAAAAGAGAGAGTTTTCATTGGTGACCGGAGCCCACCAGGAATGTCCTTTGTTTTCCATCGTCAGCAACCTTGTCAATAAAGTTTAGCTTTCGCAAACCTTTGCTGACATCACTAGGGAGCTCACTGGAGGTCATGTGACCTACAGAACTACAGAAGTGTGCATGAGCGTGCAAGTGTGTGTGTATTTCAGCTGCATTAACAACAGTCCAGTGGTAGTAGTTTTGGTTTTCTATAGTTTTATATAATGCCTGAAGCTCCACCTGTCAGTCTAACTTAAGAGTGTGCGACTTGCTACAAGAGAAAAAGGGACATTTTAGAGGTGGACCACTATAGCTTAAACCAACTGCAGCAATTCAAGCAACTTGTGTGTGCACATAAGTCTGATACATGTTTGTGTTTGTGTGTGTGACAGTAATATTGCAGGAGATTTTTAGGCCATGGGTTGTGTGTAATGCAAGCTGGCATGGTGATGTGTGTGTGTGGTGATGATGCACTCTGTCACCAAAGGAACCAGAGGGCAAGGCTTTATTAGAGCTCGCCTCTGACCAAACCAAAAGTGACACGCACATACATATACACACCCAAACACACAGTCAGACTCTCTCATACCTCTTGTGCTGTTTATCTACAGTAAAACTTGTAAAGGCAGAGCTTCTGCTTGCCAGCATCCATCCATCAGGTCTTAAAATTTTGGGCTTTGGGCTATTGAACCTTAGTACTGTTTTGGTACACAAGGAAATGTATATGTAACACTGAATTTTAAAACTGGCCTCTGGATATTTGATCAGATCTTGTATATTTGTTTGGAAAAGCAAGCGACCCAGGGATGCTGAGTTGACTGTTATATTGAGAGAAAACCAGCAAGTAATCTTGAGAGAAGCTACAGCTTGTGTGAGTGACGTGTACTTCTTTCTAAAAACCAAGTATCTATTGATCGCTTATTAAAGTTTTACAAACGAATAATAAACAAATCACTGTATAATGTGACAGTATTTTATTCATCTGGATTTTGGCCAAGCTGCAACTCTTTGAGTTAAACCCCACAAATTAAAACTGTATAAATGGTTAAAGGTATTATGAGGGCGGTTTTAAGGGGCAGGTTGGCTTTGATAGTTTGTCACTGGAGTAGATGTCCAAGCTGTGTGCTCAAGTGTACAAAGAGCCCACCCCAGGAGTCTGTGCTCTAGGTTCTTTAATGGAAGCTCTGTTGTTTATATTGCAAAATATTTAGCAGTTAGCAGTTATCTGTGTCTGAGCAACACCCATGTAGCCTGTGTTTACTAAATAGGCTTGGTAGTTAGCTAGTAACTTAGCCGTCATATGCTTTTATATTTCAACAAAAGGGAAGAGAGGCGGAAATGTACATATAAGAAATATCTTGGAATCCCCTGTCACACCTCTCAAGCTCCCAAGACACACCTCTGTTTAAAGAAATGTGATTCTTTTCTTTCATCCTGACAGTCTCCCCACATGATAATGGCACATCTTTGTCATCTACATGTTATAAATATCAATAGACTATTCCTGTGAGTAACCTTAGTGGGGCAATTTCACATCCTACAGTGAGCCACTTTAAGGCTTTGAAGATGAAACCTGGGTAATTTTTTATGTATATCATATTTGGCACATCCATATGAGTTCTCCCTTTTCCTGTTTTCCTATAATCTATATAGATGATTCCTCAAGTAACAGCCCATTCCCAGCAGTTCGCCTGCTAGCTTAAATTTCACAATAAATAAATATTAAATATCAAAATATTCAGAGCGAAAATATTAGCAATGCAGCAACACGGTCCATATTCATGGTTGTCAGTGTCCTGCAGGAGCCTCAATTATCCAACAAGCAGACTTTTCAAAAAGTGAAATAAACATATTCTCTGTTTCTTTGATTTCTCTCTGGTTTTCTTCTCACATCTGATATTACCAATAAATAAACATGAGGCTCTTCTCCTCCCACATTCATACATGCAGTCCTTATTATTTTATTGTGATATCTTTCTAACGACCAGATTCAAGATCAATATTCATAATCACCAAAATTCCGTCCAACAGTATCGTTCAACAGTATCAGTATCGTTGTTAAAAAAACCAAAAACACTGGCTGGTTATGAAAGACACAGCGTTCTCAGTGCACCGTCTTGAACCTGAATCTATTTTCATACATGTAGATTGGTTCCTTTCATGTTCGGACACATATCTCCTGCTGTGCGAGTTTCTCATCTCATTCCTCTTTCCCTTCTCGCAATCAAAAAAAGATGTTCACGATAAATAAACATTAGCCACTTACGTTTTCCTACTAAATCAGCAATGTCCTGAAGATCGCCTTCCATTACTGGCTGATAATCCTCATCAATAAATAAATAAAAATCTGTTTATGGTTAGGGTCATGTGACACAGAGAGTTGAACCTCTATGCCAGAGAGTGTAAGAGCACCTTTATCTGAGGTACACCATCTAATATTCATGGCGCTCGTTCCTGCTTTGATTTCTTATTTCTTTCTGCTCTGACATCTCCTATGCAGAATAATAAACATGACTCTGCTCTGCTGTTTACATATTCACACATATTCTTGATTCTGATATGGATATTCTTTGGATAATGAGCTATTTACATTTAACTTTTCTCCACCAACTCCTCTCTTCTCTTTGCTCTTCCTTCCACCTCCCCACCCTAACCACTCCACCCCCCTTCTGTCACTCCCATATCATTCTTTCTGAATCTCTTTCGCCTTTACCCACCCCAATCTGCCCCCACCCCACCCCACCCCCCGTGTGTCTCTCTGGGAGATGAATTGAATATGTAAGCTATTGGATGTGAATGAATAAAGCATCCCATCTCAAACACACATTGGTGACACCTTATTAACCACATGTCAGATGCACATGACAGCTGCAGCGCACGCACACACACACACACACACACACACACACACACACACACACACACACACACACAAATACACAGATTCCATTCGCATACACTCAGACACAGCACGCCCATGCTGGCATAGACAACAATTGAGCTATCTCATCCTCATATAAGCATCTACACACACAGACGGAGCATTTGCACCCACATTCAAACACAAGAGTAGCACACATAGATCTACATACCCTCCCTCATTAGCTTATATTGTGACTTTCATTTTATCAGTCAGTCACAGTGTAACACAAAGTTGATCATAACAAAAAAAACACACAAACACACAGAGAGGTCAAGAAAACAGCTAGCCAGGGTACATGGAAGCACGTAGGATGTAACTCAGCATTAACCTTTTAATTACAGAGTTAGTCTATTATTAAATCACTCTTTCATATGATAAGACATCCTCTATATCAGGGCTGGACTATTAATTTTCATAAGGGGCAACATCATGAACTAAATATTTTGCCCTTAAATGAAGCTTTAGTCCAAAATCACTCGTTATTTACTTCGTGCTGCACTGGAGTCACTGTTGACTGTCCAAATTAACATCACTGAATTAAACTTAATTACTTAGCTAATGATAAAATATGCTATTGGCAGCTGTGATTTAAGCTAACAAATTTGATAAATGGCTCAAGCTCCTGTGAATCCTGATTTTGTTTACTTCTGTCTGACTTTGTTGACACACTGTATTAAAAATTAATACACTGGGAACTTTCATTGTACGTCCAAGAATTCTTCAAAAAAGCTTATATATAAATATACTACTATCAGATTTTTAAAAAAGCAGCAAAGAAGTTGACAGAAAATCTATTAAATAACCTTGAAAATGTTTTTCAAAATCCTCACCTCTGACGATAAGCGCAGCAAAGTTGGACACCCCAGAGCCGCGCTCTGACTGGGTGACACAGCGATACAGATCTTGATCTTGATTAGTGACTTCTTTGAGGTGGAAGGAGGCAGCAAACCGTCTGTGGTTGATGTTTTTGGTCAGAGCCACTGGAATATCTTCTCCATTTCTCCTCTACAGAGAACACACACAGACAGACAGATCAGGTGTTGCAGCGGGTATGAAGGGTTAAATGGTCAAAGGAGCTTGCAAAGAAAAGCGTCTGGACTTTAAGTTACTTGAAGACGTTTCACCTCTCATCCAAGAAGCTTCTTCAGTTCTAAGGTCAAATGGTGGAGAGTCCCAGATATAAACCTAGTGGGAGTAACCCCCCACAGAGGGACAAAAGGACCCCCTGATGATCCTCTAATCGCCTGAGCCAAGGTGTGAAACTGGGTGTGGGTCCCAATCAGCCAGAGTTTCGGGTGAGTTCATTGTGAAACCTGGCCCCACCTTATCATGCGAATTCCTGAGATCATTGATTCCTGAGATCACTCGAAACTCTGGCTGATTGGGACCCACACCCACTTTCACACCTTCAGGGGGTCCTTTTGTCCCTCTGTGGGGGGACACTCCCACTAGGTTTATATCTGGGACTCTCCACCATTTGACCTTAGAACTGAAGAAGCTTCTCGGATGAGAGGTGAAACGTCTTCAAGTAACTTAAAGAAGTACAGACGCTTTTCTTTGCAAGCTCCTTTGACTACGATGACCTGGATGACTGAGAACCTTCACAGACGAAGGGTTAAATGCCTTGCGCAAGGTCAGCCAGCACTGACCACAGACACGTGCGCACACACTCGTGTGTGTACACACTCTCATCCCCCTCTGCTTCGCTGACAGCAGGTTTGAAGGTCATGACTACAATAGAACCATAATGAAATCAGCAGCTATTAAACTCTTAATCATGTTAGCTGCTAGATGTATGGCCTGAAGTCAGTCAGTGTGACTGTGACTGTGTGAGTGTGTACTTGTGTGTTTGCGCAGTTGACACTTTATAATTGGACATACAAGTCCTAAGGGTGTCACATTCAGTACACTCTTTGTGTTGTTAAGTAAATAAAGCTATATACTGCATATTTATATTATTTTACAAGGAACTGCTCGCATTAATCAGCACAAGAATGCAATGACAGATTTAGCAAGACCTTGCTCATTTTCATTTGTACTGCAACTTTATGAAGACAGAGAGTCATATAATGAAGGGAAAGTCTGTCCCAATTACAGAAAACATGCTCTTAGTTGAGTCCAGTGGTATAAATTTTCTCTTAACTTATCAAGCCTTTCTGGCTTTAAAGTTGACTTTCTTAAATATGTTTTTAACTGTCATATTCTGTAAAAATAAATAAGTACATAAATGAAATCCATTCAATAATGTTGTATTTGGGTACACTAAAATGAATACCACTGTTAGATGTGACAAAACAGGCTGTTTTTGGATCTGGACTTGAAAGGCTGCGAATATTATTGCAATTTAAATACTGCTAGTTAAATAACCCCATAATCATAATTAATCGTTTAGATCTGGTCTTGCTACAAATGCCTTGTAGAACTTGTTGGTGTAATAACAGCACACCACACACGTTTTGCAAATGTTTTCTTGGTTGTACCTGTAGCCAGAGTTTATTGTTTGAGGTGTCTCGCCCCGTGGCGATACACTGAAAAGTGGCATTTTGTCCAGCGTTCACCTCCACATCCCCAAGGCGCAGGAAATGAGGCGATTTATCTGCAGGAAATGAGGTCAAACAAAGAGGCGAATCAGATTAGGTTTACAGCGAGGATATATGTATTTGTGCTTTAAAATGTTTTGATTTTATTCCTCTCTTTAAAATGGAAATGAGGTGACAAAACGGTCACCTTATCACAAACACACAATACATTTCAGGACGATGGGCCACCCTGAGGAATATGTTCATTTTTGTCATTATTATGTTTTACTGGACCACAGCACAGTACTGACTTGCCATTGCCAGGTAACAATAATGCCACCTTCACTACATGTGACTTGACATAGCTTCCAGTTCTTAAATACCATGCTAAGATAATGAAGTAAGCCTTTTTAGACCCTGAAGATGCAGTTCAGCCGTGACATCTTTATTCTGGGGATGTGATTGCAATCATAGATAGCAGCTCCTATGGTGAATGAAAACACACACACACACGGACACACGCTCACAAACACACAAGCTCACACATGCACGCATGTGAACATGTGCACACACACACAAACCCGTGTGTCCAGAAATGCAGCTGTGAGAATGAATGCTTCCACTGTGGAGACTAAGTACTAATTCCTTTTTAAATACTTGCTCCTTCCTATTAAGGGCCCCGCTGCTCTGCCTTTAAAACACCAGGGATCCTTTTTTCCCTCCCATATTTTACAAGATTTCACATCCAAGTGTAGAAATGTGTTTCTGACTCATATCGACAACTTGTGACAGAGACAGGGACCACAGGGACACCACGACCCCACAAACTCTACAAGGGTTCACGACACTTTATTTTTATGACTTATAATCAATAGAATCCATTAAGAAACAGAATTGTCCTGGAAGATTTCAGTGCTTCTGCTAGATAGATAACAAAAACAGCTGTAATAGTTGCCTCTCCAGGAACATGCCTATGGCTTTAGATTAACGGACGACCCTTCTGTTAACAGTTTGTCGTCACAACACTTTTTTTCTAGCCTCTAGTGGTAAGGAAACACTCAAGCAAAGAAGAGAGGAAGACTTGAGACGTACTGAGAATTTAAAAAGGATCGCAGCCCTCATCTCTTTCCTGTCAGTACAGAGACAAGAAAGCTACTGTTCACTCTGTGTGTGTGTGCACGCATCTGTGTGTGCTTGTGGGTTAAAGAGAAAGAGCGAGAACTGCTGAGTGGTCAGAATCTTCTCTCTCCATGATTGCCCTAATACTGTCTCATTTCCCGCTTCACTCTCTCCTATTCCCCTCTTTCTCTCTGTGTTTCCTCCACTCTCCTTTTTTTATTTCTCTCATTTTTCTCTACGACTTGCCTTTCTCCTCTTGCCACATCCCTCCTCTCTTGTGTCACCTTCCCACTTATCTACCCATTCAAGTGCAACAGAAACCATCCCAGGTACAGTCTAATTAGTGGCCAAAGCTATCAGCGTCTATCCAGCGAACTAGGACTAATTGCTGGCATGCTAATGACTCACCGCATGGGTAGCTGAGCACCTGAATGTCGTCTATGGCGATGAAGCCGGCTTTGCTGTCCGAAACCTCAGCTTCAAATATGACCTGAGAGAAGAGAGATAGAGGAGATTTACCTATTGCTCTCCCAATTGCAGTTTAAACAGTTAATATTAACACTGAGATGAAGATATCCTGAAATAACATCTTTTTAATGTGCTAATTAATAAATTCCCATACAATTAGCATGCACAATTACTGACAACAGCATTTACAAGTAGCACACAAAATGCTTGAGCTTGAAACCTTGAAGAAGTTGAATTTGCAAATGTAACAATTTGTGCACATAAACCGTGTATCAAAAACAGAAAATACAACAACAGGAAAAACAAAGTCAAAGCCTGAGAGAAAATAATCTACAAATGCTCTGTTTGCAAATCACAAGCCCCTTATGGTTACGAAATCAACTCTTTAGTACTGTTACCAGATCACAAATTGGTTTGATGCATCCTAAGTGCAGTGGAAGCTGCAAAGTGAGACTATTGCCATTTCAATTTGTTGTGAATATGAACAATTCAATCTTAAAGCAGGCTGAAAGTCACCGACAGCAGCTGGTGATGTGCTTTAAACTGGATAAATTCAAAACCGCCACCCTGAATGCCGCTGGATTTATAAATTCTGCCCAACACGGCAGGGAGGATAAATGAGATACTTCCTTATGGATCATAGTAATCTCTTTGGGTACACAAAAATGGCTGCTAAAGAAATTATAGTATATACTGAAATCCAGTGTGGTAAGTCAGAGAGCAAAGGGCTATGACCTCTCTGTTTGTTCTTTTTTCCTCATGCCTATTTTTGCTTTCCTTTCCTTTCCTGCATCTGTCTGTTTTCCTTATGTTGTCAAACATCTGTGCATGTAACACATGATGAGAACTTCAGCAAAGGATGAAAAAAACCCCCCAAAATAAATACATGAAATTCAATTTTCTTTTAGCTATGATAATAGTGTTGGCCTTGGGAGTTAAATTCAGTAAATCCATTGTACTGACATCCATGTTCCCCACAGGATAATTCCTAATTTCATTTTTGTGCTACCAGCAGGTCAATGATTGATAAATACTTCAAACACACAGAGTCACACATTAGAGGCATGGGAGGCTGCCATTAGCTGCCTTTCTACTGCATGAACAGCTCTCCGATCAGCCATTTAAGCCTTTTTCTTCATAGTGTTGGAAGATCCACAATACTTTAAACGTTATGTAATATTTGCAACAATTTTGACTGTGATGCCAAAAGCTATGACTAACCAAACTGTAAGACCAAAATCCTTTGCTGCTTGTTTTTTTTAAAGGAGTTTAATCAACGAGTATGTATGTAATGCACTTTTAGTTTCCCTAGAAAAGCTTCCAAAAAAACCATTACTTCATGGTATAGGCCGCCTTAAAAGTGCTGGATAGTTGGAAACAGCTCATTCTTAAGGGTAGAACTAAAATGTGATTTGAGTACCATGACCTGGTGAAGGTAGTGAAAGTTTCAGCGTTATGGGAATGGCCTCGGATGAACTGGAAAAACAAACCTGTCGTGCTTGTTTTGATTCCCTTGGGGAATGGAAACGCACAGTGTTTGTTAATCCACCAGGACTTTACAAAGTATTTAAATGTAAGCTGATAATTGGGCAAAATAGATTACCCATTACGATTTTCATGTATATATAACTTTAAAATATAATGGGTGACCATTATGAATCTGATGAAAATAAAAAAAACAATCTGTGGACATTCTTGCCGTGAACTAATTTCTCATGTGTTAGTATTATTGCTTGGAAGAAATAAGCAATCATGGCTGAGTAGGCAAATTACCTGCTTAACACTAAATAACACTGGCAAGCTAAATTTGTAGATTTTAAGTGGAGTCATAACAGTCAACAGGTGCTTCAACCTCCCTGCAGCTCACTAAGGATCTGAATTAGGAAAATCCACCTCATCGTAATCTCTCTCTTCTTCACTTCCTCCTCCTTGTCCATACGTTAGCCTTCCCAAGCCTTTTTCCCCTTTCTCTATTTCTCGCTTGCTGTCTGTTTTCTAACAGTGTTTATTTAGAAAGGAGCACCTAATGAACAGAAGAGAAGGGACAGGAGGAGAAAAGAGGAGGTAGCCATCAAAAAGAGAGGCAGAGGGAGAAAGAGAGCAAGGCAGTGAGCAGTTGTTGTCATTCATCACCTGTAAAAGGAAATCTGCCGTGAACTGTTTACCCACAGCTTATCATCTCCTGCTTGTCACACTCTCCCCCTCTCGGTCTCCCTGCCCTACCAATCTATCTTGTCTCTCTCTCCTATCATCTTTCACTCATAGCTCACTGCGGAGCCCAGCAGAAAGACATCAGCTGACTTTTAATACCTTCATCTCCGTCTTTCCTGTCTGCCAAGCTTTCCTGTCTGCCTGCCTCCTACACACCTGCATGTAGGTGCATGTATAAAAACATATAAACCAATGTTTTATGTTTATGCTTCAAGTCATTGAGGACGAACTCGGGTCACAAGTCTGGGCAATGAATGTTCCCCAAATAAAGTGAATAAAATGAATCCTCTCAAATTATCTTAATACTTTTTCTTCTTACATAGCCTAAAGGAAATTATTTAATATAGACATAATACTTAAATGAAATGTGTGGCTTAGGGCTGGCTCTTTACCAGCCTGCTATTCAAAAGTGAGATTAAAAAATCTTTAACAACCTTTCTGAATTTGCAGTGAGTGGAATCTAACCCACAGTATAGTCTGAGGTTTGTCTGTGGACATTTAGCTGAACAAATTATATCTTGGTTATGAACTTGTTTGAACCTGACAGAGAATGAAAGACTGAGTACACAAGGTCTGCCCATTGGTGTCCAATTAAATTTTAGCATTTAGGAACTTTAAAAGCAAGAAACTTGACATCAAACTTTTAAACATTTTCAAATCTCAGGTCATCTCTTTTGGCAGTGAAGCAAGTCTCTGCAGTCAAATCAAAGATTATAATCAATTTTTTGAGCTGGTCTTAAATCTACACTCTGCTAATGTTTGTGTACTCATGAGTGTGGTATTGAAAGGATTTTCATCATGCCCAGGGACATGTGGCTTGGGGGCAAGTCATTTTACCTTCTTGTAAAAGTTAATTGTCTACCATAAAGCCATTTGAATTCATATTCTTATATTGGATTGTGGTCACCTCTGATACATACAGGGGGTCAAACACTCACTATCTGACCAATCCAATCAGTGTAGAGCAGGTTTATTGCTTTCTGAAATGTTAAAGCCTACATCATTACTCCAGAGTACGTCACTCAGATACAGTTTATGCATGCATGGCCATTGAATCAAACATGTTTAACCTCCTAGGACCTGGCGTCCACATATGTGGACATCACATTTTGGGTTATTTAGACCAAAATACTCAATTTTGCTCTACAAGGGCCTGATATCCACTTACAAGGACATTATACTGCTACTGTTCTATCAAAATTTTAAACGAATATCCTCATATGTGGCTCTGATTTTTCATAAAAACAAAAATAAGGTAAAAAAAAAATCTGGTAATTCTTTGTTTTTACATTCATTGGGCCCCAATATGCCCAAATATCAAAGAGAAATTAAAAATGCATGCTGTGGAAGAGTTCGGGTCTTAGGAGGTTAAAGCTGCAGGGAAGGAACATTTTCATGTGACTTTATAGCCCAAAGATTAATAAATGTAAATTGTGTTTGGGCACTGTTTCTGTATATATATCATATGAATTAACGCATAAGGTAATTTAAGTTCCTGTGAGAAAATGAGTCTTAAAATATCTTGTTTTGTCTGACCAAGAGCTCAAAACTCAAGATTTACTGTCATGTTTAAAAAAAGATAAATAAAAACAAAACACATCACTTAAACCACCAATCCTTGGAATATATTTTTACTCTGATATCAAACTGTCACCAGATATTATTATCTTTATATAAAGTTCTTTCTTCACTGCATTGTGGAGATCTAGAAACGGTTAAGATTGTTAAGTTTTCAGTTGAAATAAAGAGCCAAGAAAGACAAAATGTTTAAGAGGACTACAAGGTCTTCTTAAACTGTGTTATGTGGCTTTGTCTGCATTTCATACGTGCATCTGTTGTTGCATGCGACAGGTCTTCCCCTGGTGAAACGAGTCTCATTACAGCTGAAGCTAAAGTGCTAACAGAGAAACATGTTCCAACATGATAAAATAGCTTCATACTTTGAAATCCAATAACCTGTTTCCCAGCCTCAAAACCTATATAATCCTTGGCAAACCTGGATGATTATGTTCCAATTAAAACATGTTGACACACGAGTTTCATGCTGGTGATCTCCGCTGAGGGGGACTGGGCTCCAGATGGGCCATTTGGAGGATGTTCTTACACTTTGCTTTATAGTAATATTACACAGTCCTCTGGCTGTGTGTGTTAACATGATCAGTGTGTGTATGGAGCTACAACGCTCAGCCTGTAACGTACACACATGTCTGAACATCACCCAACGACCGCGCACAGATCAAGTTGACTGACATAAATTAAGAAAAAGGAAGAGACAAATATGCACATAAGATCAGTATAATGTAACCTACAACAATATTCCCGCAATAGATTTTCCTATGTGAATCTCATGTTCAGGGTCAGGTCAGACAGCTGCTCATTAAAAACACATAAACAAGACCATAGGGCAATAGCAACAATGTCAGTGTCCAGCATGGCGACACACCCCTATGCGTGCAAACACGTGTACACATAAACACACACCCGGCTGGTCTTTCTAAGTGTCTTTCTAGCCTAATCGCCACCTCCTGAGCCTCAGTCAACACAAATAAATCAGCTGCCTGCCTCACAGCACGTGTATGTGTTTGCCTTTATTTGTGTGTGTCTGTGTGACATCTGCGTTTTCACATCAGTTCGACAGAAAGTAAAGAAATATGCATGATAGTGGGATGTTCTAACTGTGTAGTTGCTGTTTGTTATTTTACTGATTTACCTGATATTCATTAGGCCAGAAGGTGGAAACGGCAAGTTCGGCTCTCAACCACTCTTTACCTGGACAACGACATCAGGGTCAAAATAAGCCATTATAAGGAATAATGCATAAACGCTGAATTGAATCAGATTAAGCACTGCTGTGAGCTGGTCTTTACCGGTGTAGGACGTCACATTCCATATAGGGTTAGCCAAGGGACCCTTGTTCACCTAGAAATCAAACAGAACCACAATCAGTCACAAAATAGTTTACACAAAAATGAACCTATAAGCATGCAGTGCACTGCAATTCATGATTTATCCACAGAGGCCCCTTTTACATTCCAGTCAGGCATCTTTTTCTTGGTTTATTACAGCTCACCTGGCTCTAGCCAGGAAATTCCAAAGAAACTACAATCTAATCTTAATGTGTTTTCTAAGAACATTCACACACAGAAAAAAGAAAAGAATAGGATCAGGAGACAGAGGTGTTATGGAAATAACTGTGGAATAGACTGCCAAAGCACCAGATATGTGAATGTACTTCTCCATATTATTTAAATAAAATAAATAACAATGTTATTTTGAAATAAACGTGAGACTGCATGTGTGTTGCTTTAAAAATCATGTTTAATTGTGAAATGAAAGTGTTGGTTAAAGCAAGGCAATCAGCAGCCTCTATTGCATGTTAGCTGCAATAATTGCGGGGATGTTTCATAAAACTAAAACCAAGAATTTCCAAAAAATCCAGTATTCTTTTGCTTTGTTTTCTTCTGTCCTGTTTTGTTTTAAATGGAGAGGCTTTGGTCACCATCTGCTTTTGTGACAAACAAACTCCTTTAATTAATTTAGAATAATGCAATCCAGCTTGGGCTCTATAATATGTAGCCTCAGAGAATGTACACTGCTGTATAGTGGCTGGTGGAGGTGTACATTTGGTCTTGATTCAGCTGGTTTGTTTACTAATTAGAAAAATCCAAATAAATATAACTGTCAGTTAATTGAGGTCTACTATGTTTTTCTGTTTTCTGGCACATATTAACTCTACATAGCTGGGCATAAACATGGCCAAAGTTGCAAATAATGATGTCACCATATGTGCAGGTAATCCATGTGAGCTAACAGCTCTGTCCCTGAGTTGCTTTAAACTAGCAGTTTTGCTAGCACTTTATTTTTTACTCTTATATCTGGATGATGTCAGAGAGGGCTTACAACATCAACGGGCTCTCTCAGGTAAACATCTGCCGTTAAAACTTATTATGAGGGCCAGTAATGCTCAGATAGTTTCAGATCCCAGCTAAAACAATGGGCTGCGCCAAGACCCAGTATAAGATAAAAAAGGATTATTTTAAACTGTGAATCATCCAAAGTCGCACTGGCTCAGAAATAATAAGAGGTAGTTGGGAATGAGCATCATAGGGTCCCTTAAGACAATTAACTACTACATATCCAATCTACTCTACTAGATCGGATCTCAGTACCTTCACCAGGACGTTGAGCGTGCCAGGGCTGGAGCCATCGGGGCTACTGAGGAGATAGTTGAAGTCGATACAGTGAGTATCATTCTCCTTCATGACTGGCAGCTGAAACCTGGCTTTTTCTCCAACATCATACTGCGAGACGTCAACATACATGTAGGAACCTGCGTGAAAGGAAAGAAACATAGGACTTTAACCACAGTTGGAAAGCAAACAATGCAGCAATTTTAAATCTGACCGGATCAAGACCAATGAATTGCTCATTTTGTTTGCAGCTGCTTGTGCTTGTGCCAACACATACCTTCAAAAATTCAGTGCTTGAACAGACTAGCAAGGATGCCCTCTGAGGGGCTAGTTAGTGTGTAGACAGTGAAACTATGACTGCATTTGCCAAAGAGTGGGCTGTATGTACCGAGCATCCAACCGCTTCTGTACAAGGTTATAACAGTCTAAAGTATTTAGAAACTTTAAAATAATATTTTGCACTGATTTTTGTTTGTTACCTTCTACTCAGCAGTCCTTTTAGAAATAACGGAGAAACTGCAGCAGTACATGCAGCTGAGCAAGTCTATAAAAGTGACCTGGCACAAGGTTGGAAACAAATAATAATAATTGGAAGATGTGCAACAATTGGAATGACGCATAAAGAGGAAACTAAATGTCTGCAGCTTCTTCAGAAGAAACCAGAGCAATACCTGGAAGAAGAATGGATAAATGATGCACCACTTTTTAATATACATAAGTGACTAAACAATGCTTTTATGGCAGGAAACAAACTCTGCTGTATCCTCATTTGAGGAACTGGAACCTCCAAATTGTCACAATAGATTTCGCACTCTGATTTCATGATTAGTGGTTGATTTGATTTCCTAGCAGTTCTCTGGGCGATGCTTCTCTGTTTTCACTTCTGTTGTTTACGTTATTCTGGCCCCTTCAACACCGAATTCACACACAAATCAGTTACTTTTGTTATGCTAACACAATGGCACACTGGAGAAATGTTTCATTCTCTACAACATCAGCAAGCCAAGAATAAATATACTTCAGGTACTTCGCTAGCCTACTGAGTACTATACCATGACAGCATGATACACCATTATAGCTGACTGAAGGGAATAATCTGGCTGTACCAACAGGACAGACAAACTGTCCTTCCAGATGTTCTAGTAATCAGCTCAGACCCGAACCAGATGTTGATGCAATGAAATATGATAAAATGTGATCCTGCTCTGCATGATGTTTAATCTCACAATCTCACATTAGCTCATCACAAATTCACAGAAACGATCCCATGGTAACGATTAAGTCTAATTCCTTGAAACGTATATTGTTATATTTGTTTTGAATATGCAATTCGTATTAATCACCTATGAAGACAAATGTATATTGTCATAAATTGGATATCTTTGGGTTTGAAATTCTTGGCTATTGAAATTCATTCATTTGCAGATGTAATCCTAAATAGAATAGAATAGAATAGGACAGTATAGAATTAAATACAATTAAATAAAGTCAAATTGGATAAAACCCTACATTCTATAAAATGCCCCTGGTTAATTGTATTTGCATATTAGACTGTACATAATATGTACTATATAATGGTTTCTAGACAATAGCGCTTATCACTTATTGTTTAGCTAATCTACTGTGAGAAAACACATCTCTCTGCAGAATGGAGCAGAACATAACAGGCTTTGAACGGATGCACACAAACATGTGGAGGCACGGACATGTGTGCGCACATGCACACACATGCACATCAGCTTCTCAGTACCCCAGTTATCGTTTTGGCTGTTCTTTTCTTTTTATCTCTGCGCTTTTTTCTGCCATGCAGGTATTAGAATAATCTCACTTCTTGGTTCTGAATGTCACAAACAAAACCCGAAATGACTCCAGCCAAACTGGACTACAGCCAATCAGACTGGAAACAAAACAAGGCCGGCACCGATTTCCTCTCTATCTAAATCTGCTGCAAAATGAACATATAATGGACATCACTCCCTTTATTTTGTTTTTTTCATTTGTGCCACTGACGCTAAGATGGTGACTTGAAAAAAAGAGCCTTTAAGATGGCTGCCAAGATGATGTGCCAGCTAAAAATACTCCTATCAGTCAGAGACCCAGATATGTCACAACACAAACAACGTTGCAAAATATAACCTTTAGCACTTCAGCTAATCAAAGCGCTGCCTGCTACAAAAATATAACAGGAAAAGGATTTAGTATAGGTTGAAAACAGCTGAGTAATATGTGACAACAGTGTCTGTTTACTGAAATAATTCCAACATATATTTTAGAAACCACATGAATATCAGTCGATTACACCAGAACAATGACAAGACCTAACCTGGCACAAAAGCTGCATTTGAAAACATGAGTAATAATGAAAGACTCACTGCACACAAAACTGATGCTACACCGCTACACCCATGCTAAGCAAGCACCTTATGATGCCAAGAACATCTGACACTTGAGGTTTGTTTCTAAAATGGCTGATTCTTTTGAATGGCTAAAGTCTAAAATGGCCGGTAAAAGGGTAATGACACAAGATAATTAAAGATGAGACTAAAATACCGCTGTGATAGCCTTGAGCCCCAGATATGTCGCAACAAGAACAACAGTAGCAGGGCAGACTGGGGACAGTATTCTCCAGCAAAACAATAACAGCTAGCTGCTGGAATAACAGCTAATGGGGTATTTTCATTTTTAGCATTTTAAGGCGCCAATCAAGATGCGTGAGATGTCAAATACCCTTCCACAGTAACACATGCTCTTCATTCATAGGAAGGAAGATCACTGCACAGACTACAGATTATGTAGCCTGGAGTCAAACATGGAGTTAATTTCATTTTTTCTTTTCACTTCAAGACACAGCTTGCATCTCCAGAGGCCATGCTTAGTTTTCTATACATATAAGCAACAGTGGAAATTACATTTCCACTCCCTTTTCTGACTATAATTCATTATTTTATTATGCATTGCCTTATAATTCTGAAATTTAATTAGCACTTCTATCTTAATTTGTTGCTTTAAAAATGTCCCCATATTGTTATACTTTTTAATTAAACTGCATACTGCTTTTGTGAAGGTTAACACTCACGTCTTGTAGGAACTGTGTCATAAAGGTTGGATTTATTGGTAATTTTAAGTATTTTATAACGGTGTTGCTGCCTTCTTCATTATTTGATCATTATTAAAACATTTAGTGCACATGAGACCAGCTTTGGTGCATTTTAAATGCCTCCCCTCCTTATTAGATAGCACACACTGATAAACATGAGAGACATGGAGAGAATGGCATGCCAAATAGGTTTTGAGTGGTACTGGCTGACAACATTATGAGTCAAGAGTATCTGCTTTAGTCCACTGAGCCACAGGGCCCCTGCCCATGAATGTTCAACTGGCACAATGCACATTGCCAGAGTAGCTTGTAGACCCTGCCATGGTGACTAGTGCCAACAGTGACCCCCAGAGACATTACATAGAAGAGTTTTATCTCTTATTACAAACACTGCCAAACTGTCCCTGCAATGTCAGTACTGCCATAAGCACAAATGGTGATTAGCAACTGGCACAAATCATTGTGGGTTATAAGGAACAAAAGTATCATTTCTGTCACTGCTATAACTCTAAAAGGATTCTGTGTAACTCCCCTAGTAGATGACTCCTTTTATTCTGCCCTTACCTTTGACAAAATAAACCCACTGATGTACTAATCAGTGAAAAAAGTCACTCCCAAAGCTCTTTGGGAGCTCTTAACAACTCCCCAAACAATGGGATTGGTATTCCTTTGTTTTCAGGGGTCAGAACCCAAAAGACTTTAATGCCACTCCTCTTAAATCAAGCCATGCCCTCAGGGAGATTGTAGTTAGCCAGACCAGAGTATTAAATTACTGGTGGCTAGGATAGCTTGAGAAAACTATTCTAATAATAGACATTACTAAAGTTTCCCTGGGCATGGCACTTAAGCAACCAACTCAACCCCTCACCCATTTCCCTTAACTCCTTCCAAAAAGAAATCTAGCCAAGTGCTGCATCTGTAATCCCCTCTAGCAACCTCGTTTTCCATCCACTGCACCACTGTTCCACACCCCACTGGCATTATTAACACATCAAATGTCAGTTCATGCTCCCATACCTTTAGGCAAGGCTCTGAACCTCCCCTTTAGCAACCAACATCTCCAAACCATTAACCTGCTCTGCCATCCCCATGCCCCTGCTCGTTCCACTAGCTTCAACAGCCATTAATGCTATGTTAATTGCAGCCATTACCTCTGCACTCTTAGGCAAGGTATTTAACCTCTTCAGGCTGCCAACGCTGCCCTCTCAGCACAGTGACACCACTTGGTATTAATAATGCTAAATGATAGACTTTGGCTTTGTACCACTGGGCACCACACTCTTGTGTCAGTGCTTAATTATATGCAAGACCACACATGCACGACACACAAAGTGGGTCTTTGTGTGTGAAAATTGTAAAAAGTCGGCTTTTAAATGAACCTTTCTCTAAATGTCAGCGAGCCTGGGTTGTCATGAAGATAAGTCTGAGAGATAAATAACAGCACTGCATTGTCATGGAAACAAAATCATAATCTTCCACAACAGAGGAAGAGGATAGGTCAGAGGAAAGAAGTGGTAAGAGAAGAGGGTGAAAAGAATCAAGGTAACGTGAGATCAAAAAGAAAAGGAAAGGAAAGGAGAAACAATGCTGAGAAGCAAACTATGTTTGTGGTGCTACACTGCAACACAGTTTCCTTAATGTGGTTAGGTTCATACTTCCACTTGACATTCTTACTCTGTGTTTTTTTGTAAAGCTAGTTACCATTTCAACATTGCATAGCTGGTTACTGTTATAACATTTTGGTTTTAACATTGTAAAGCAGGCAACCTTCCCTGTTCCCTGCCGTTGATTAATGACCTCATATTCTGTTAATTAGACCCTCAGCCCTGAGGCAGAAAGATTTAATTTCCCCTTCATCATCATCATGAAGAAAAAAAACAACTGATTAGAGAGGAGAGGAGAGGAGAGGAGAGGAGAGGAGAGGAGAGGAGAGGAAAAAGCACCAAGAACTTGTACAGTGATATATACATATTCCATTAAAGTAAAAGTCAGTCAATCAGCTCCTACTTCAGCCAGAGTACAAAACTAGTATTATCAGCAAAATAAACTTAAAGCATCAAAATGAAAGTGTGTGATCTGCAGAACACCGATGCATCAATATGTAAGAAGCATTTTGCTGCGGCAGCTGCCCGAGGTAGAGCTAGTTTTATACTGCATACGCTTCGGTCATTTAGTCCAGTTATTCCCAGCCTAGGGGCTGACCCCCTCCAAAAGGGAGCAAACTACATCTGCAGGCTCATGGAATGATTAATTGAGAGGGGAAAAAGCTGCTCTGCAAAATTATTTTTGCTTTTTTGAAATATTGGGTAATTCTGCATCAGAATTAGGCTTGTATAGTTGTTTAAATGAAACCACCTGGGAAAATTAAGACAAAAAATGTAGCTGCTAACAACTCACAACTCAGTGAAACATTTTTTAGGGGAAAGCAACCAAAAAAAAAAAAAACAACCAAAAGTTGCAAACCGCTGTTCATAGTTCAGTATATACACGATGTGATTATCAGAAGTTGACTGATATAGTTGGGATATAGCAGAGCAGTAATAATCCTGCATAATAAATGTGCTGCAGTAATAAGAAGAAATTACATCTAAAAAATGGTGAAACTTGAAAAAGAGCTCAAGCACTTCAAACTGCATTAAACAATAAGCTGCTTTCCACACTTTGAGGTGATGAAGTAGGAGATGACAAACATGAGGGGAAAGGAATTTGAGCTTCACCTTGTGGCAGGTGTGGTGAGACATATGGCAATTCCTGGGTGTTGATGTGCGTCCAGTCAAAGTCATCGTAAGGATCTTGTTGGTAGTCACATTGAGAGAAGCCCTCATCAAATGTACAACTTCCTGCAGAAAAGAGAAACAACAAAACGTAGTTAAATTTACAAAAAGACAAAGATGAAGTTTGTTGCCTTGACTGAGTAAGCGAACACATTTTTTTAAACTTGACTTTGAGTCATGTTTCAAACCTTTCTTTTGTGCTTTTTTATATGTGTGCGGTTGTCTCAGCTCATTAAAAAACCACCAAAGTCTGAGCTCCGACACTTATCACTCAGGGCCACTTAGGATCACCTCTGACTCAGCCAGCAGAGCCTTCAGCTGATCATCTGAGCCCATCACCACAGCCTTGGGACAACCATGTGTGAGCTGACCGCCTCTGGCTCCGCCTAAACAGGAAGTTGCTCTAACACAGATAGACATCACTTGTCCCTGACAGCTAACTGAACCAATCAACTTAAAATGATATGCAGTTTGTTCTGGCTATATTGCTGATAGGAACAGCATTCAGGCTACTACTTGCTATCTGATTCATTGGCCTAGCAGTTATGCGCAGCTTGTGTTAATAAAATGGCCAGAAGAGACGTGGCTAAGAAAAGCCAAAATGCCATCTGATTCAAGTCTCTGGTAGTTAGTGGTCACAGAGACGTGTCCTTTGTGCCCTTTTTTTATTTTCCACTGTTGAGATGGATAAAGTCTACTATGAAAAATGAAATCACAATACATTCATTACAGTTAGACATCTATATTCACGTTAAATTATGATGAAACGAAACTGTTTGTAATTAAAATGTTAGTAGGCGCTCGGAAACAAATACTGTAGCATTTAAAAAGATCTTAAATATCATTTATAAAAAGCAGCCACTGTTTGCCTTGATTATCACTTGACAATGACTTTGTTTTGGCAAGATTTAACCTTATTTTAAAACCTCAATTTCATGAAGTATAATAGCATATTTATATTCAAATCACTATACTACAAAATAAATACACAAAGGAAGAAGGAATGAGTGAGCAAGCCACCATGAAGCACTATCAGCAACCAGGACTGCCAGCTACATAAATCTCCTAGCCTTCAGTTAGCGGTGCAGCTTTGCTACCTGTGTCCTAGAGCAAACTGTGGTGGCTGTGATGGAGAGCAGAACGACAGGCCCTCAGATACCCCACTGATCTGAGCTCCCGCTACAGAGGCATACCAAGAGGTGACAGCCGCCGCCGGAGGAGAAACAAGTTAACATCAAACTAAGCGACTGTCTTCAACTGCTGGCTGCACGGCTGGCTGTGACTCACAGCCTTGGCGAGGCACTGGATCACATTCCTCTCGGCATCATTCTTTAAACCAACCTCTCTTCGTGCAGTTCAGTTCACTCCCATTCAGTTCAATTAAGTCTTTGTCACAGCAAGTCACCTCCGGTCACTATGCAAAAACATGCAGGGACATGTGCACACAAAGCACAGCAAAATAAAAAAAAAACTACTACTACTATACATTAAATTAGATATAGAAACTCTTTGTTGTTGTGCACAGCATTTGTGTGTTTTGTTTGTGTAAAACTCCTGTCTTCCGCAGTGTGCGAGTCAGTTTGCATCTTGCTGTCATGTAACTTTCTCTGCATGTGTTAAAAATGTGTTTTTACATGCATGGAAGTATCCCACATCTACAAACCTGCATGCATTCAAACCGAACACTGAACAAATAAAGAACTAAACACCCAGTGCCATACATCACACATAACAAGTTACACAAATGGACTGGAGAAGAAGAAAATGTTGATCTGTAAAGTGAAGTGTAAGTGTGTTTGCTGTCCCTGACTGCCTCCATACAGTGTGGTCTGGAAAATAACTTCCTGTTTTATCAAAACTGAGTGACAAAAATCAGAAACACAGCTTCTTGTTTCTTTGTGTAGTTATTACTCTATACTATGTATCTCAGCAATTCTTTTGACTGGAAACTACAATGAATGAATGAAATCTGTAATAGCTTGTTTTGTCAGTTTTCTATATATCATACACTGCTAGGTTGTGACACTGCAGATGCACTTAGCCTTGGTTTACCTGCTTCAGCATTTGTTTAGCCCTTCTTTTATTCACTGACACTACAGAGAACGTACAATAGCAGCTTTATTCAGGTTCTTCTGTGGAATTTCTACCTTTGAGTACAGAAGCATTTGATTTAAACAAGCTGTGTTTTAAATGTGTTTCATGAGTTTTTAATTGTGTACACATAAATGCCCAGCATTCCACTCGGCTCTGATACAAGCCGTGGTACAAGAGGTATTTTACCTTGGCTTAGCAGTGAAGAAAAAATGTCCTAGTTTTAAATTCAGCTTTACAGGCCATATTAAATCAACATTTTCAGTTGGAGAGCACTTCTCTGTCCTTGTTTGCACACCTCTGAAAGATATTCACTCACTCACACGCACACGAGACGGTAACATACTAAACAAAATGTCTGTTTTTGTGTGTACGCGCTGAAAAGGGGCCTGCAAAAACTAAATATGTGCGAAAGTGTCTGCACATACACAAACCTCACGCTAACCCGCCCACGTTCTCAGTTAACACTTCTCCCTTTCCTAAATGTCCTGCCAACCTAAACCAACACACACATCAGCAGACACATGCATCTGACAGCAAATCCTTGTTGCCAATAATGAGATGAGCAGACTTTGAACTACTCTTTTGCCTCAGCTGAAACACTCAGCAGCAAAATGATGAGCCATGTTTTGCTCAAATGTTGTATGGACTTGAGCCAATCTGTTTTTTTATACTTTAACGTAATGTCAAATGTCAAGAATTACTGCCCTCTATTTTGTGTTTGGTGTGCTCTGCTAGTGGTAAATGCTGAAATTAAACATGCAGTAATTGATTTCTTGGGTAATAAGGGCAGCATAGCATCAACTTTTAAATTGATGTGGTAACTTGTTAGTGAACAGATGCCTGTTTACCCTTCAGTAGATAGTTAGCAACATCATCATTTATTCCGAGTCGACTTCTGGCCCCCTGATGAATGTAAATTTGATATTCACTCTCCTTTTTAGTTCTGACTTTGGTTAGCATTTCCCTCTGGGAAATCTCTGGCTTCTTAGCTGCTAAAAGTATTTTCAGCTAGCCGCTACTTCTGCTTGTCTGCCTTTTGTTGCTGAGCAGTTTGTGAATGTTGGGTGTTTACGGCATCTTCAGATGAAACAGCTGAATCTCGTGACCAAAAACAAAGCAATGAGTTCACTCAGAGTGAAAACAAAACAGCTGAGCTGCTGACTGGAAAACCAAAACAAGCTCAAAGACAAAAGATGAGGGGAGCAGAACTATATGGATCGCTGGCTTTGTCACAAATAATGACCAGCTTTCACGTTCTCATCATTACTGCTCGGTCCCCAAATATTGTCCTCCTTTTTTTGTACATCATATTGTTTCCTCTTCTATTTGAGTCTATGGCAGCTCTTAGAACTGTATCATAAAAAAAACTGAAAGGCACTGTTGCCATCTTGGATTGTGAAATCGAGGATTGGCGAGTCTTCTTTGGAACACCACACATGCCAAATTTAAAGAAGCTATGACCTCAATTTCTGACATTTTGGATCCTTAGCTATAATGAATTATATGAAATACTTCATATTAAATATTGAAATATAAATTTTTTTCCCACAGGTAATTATTTTTTCCAGTCTTTGCCTCTGATTAAGAATGAAAAAAAAAATTAATCCCAAGCTTAAGACATGCCACCTTCCATAATTCTCAGTTTTCTTTTCAAGCTTCTCTAAAAGCTTTTCCCAGCCTTTACCAGGACTGCAAAAATAATCTTCAGGAAGGGCCTGACAAAAAAATTAAGAGATTGATTTTGTACTTTTCAAAACGCTTTGCCTTTTACACACTGCAGTGTTGTCAATAAAAAAAAAACACCCAGCACGCCCCTGCGGGCGGTTTATCCTTCAAGCTCGGGTCCTCTACCAGAGGCCTGGGGAGCTTGAGGGTCCTGCGCAGTATCTTAGCTGTTCCCAGGACTGCGCTCTTCTGGACAGAGATCTCCGATGTTATTCCCGGGATCTGCTGGAGCCACTCGC
>NW_024582453.1:781410-791018 GCF_018398535.1 Haplochromis burtoni
TATATATATATATAAGTTGAACAAAGGGTGCCCTGTAATAACTGTGATTAGTGTTTTGATCTGATCTGATCACGTTGACCTGGCAGCTGTAAAACAGCTTACAATGAATATAATTGTTATGATTAGAAATACTGTGTGTGCTTCTATCTTACTACTACACTCTGTATGTGTTTGCTCGATAACACTGTGTAACTATTTTGACAATTTTCAAAGTACATGTATATGCATGAGTTTGTGTCCAGATGGGTCATTATTGCCACCCTCTCCTCCATTCACAAGGACACGGAGAGAGCAAGAGAACCCAACTGCATGCTAATCACTTTATAATCAGCTTCTGTGATTGGCTGCCTCGCTAATGAAATAATGGTGACTCATTTGCATAATAAAATAATTAGAAGGACTTGATAAAGGCTCAAGGGCAGAGAGAGAAACAAAACCACACACACCTACACACAGAGATACACAGAGGCAGAGGGAAATGGGACAGCCACTATCTAAAAGAGCGTTGAATGGCATCAGACAACATCTGCCACCGTCACTCAAAATCATTTTGTGGTGATTTGCATTGACCTCCACCTCTATAAGGTGAATCAGACAAAAGTCCTTTGACCAAAACTGTTTGAAAACACGTGTGCAGGCAGACCCCAGGGGGTCCCTTGAAAGGAAGAGGCCCATTTCTCAATTACTAGTTAAGATCGAGATTATTAGCTGGCATTGGCAAAAATGTGAAACAATAGACAGTTTGATTAGCTTTTGCTTTAATTTGATCTACCCGATCTGCAGAATAGGCAGTATTAAATCATATCTAACGGCTAATGTCTGCTCAGATAAAATTCTCAGGGACATGTTTAAATCAAATGAAGGTCTGAGATGTTTTTTTTAATATGTTCTCAAGATAATTCAGGAAATCTTGTTATGACAAAAGAAACCAAGAGAGAAATGATTATCAAATCAGTCAATACGAGTGTCCTTGTAACAAATTTATCCTCAGCTGACAAAGTTTCTCTGAAAAATGTGAGAATTTAACAGTGCAGGGTGGCCTTGGTTTTATTTAATAGTGTCAATTCAATAAACAACTAGAAAGTTGTTGTTATCATTTGTTGTCAGTTGTTATAAAAGGCTGCATGATACAAAAACTAACTATGCAGTCTGAAATGTCTAACTAAATGTTTGCGGATTTTCAATGCCACTGAACATTGGGCTATGTTGCAATTTCTACAAAAGTCTTACAGAAAGGTTTTGTTTGACTGCTGTCTCTATGGATGGATGTCTGAATCTTACTATGCAAAAATCTCTGTATATCTGCCAGCTCCTCAGATACGATCAGAAGATCAGAAGTTGAGCAATTAAAACTGACACAAAGATACAGCTTACATATTATAACACCTTCCTATTTCCTAACAGCCATGTACCAATGAGGGAAAATGAACCATCTCTAGTGTTTATGTACCGGCAACACCTCTTAAAAGCATTTTATCAGTTCCATTACAATACCACGTCATTTAGCAAGTACTGAATGCACTCATTTTATGTACTTAATATAAAGTAGTGAACTACACATATGTTGCTCTTATATTAGGAAGTTTCTAAAACTTGGCAGTGTTAATTTTGTAAAGAAATGAGGACGTAACCACAAATAAAGACAAAACAACAGTACAATAAATGCCATTGTTCATGTACAGATATAAAGTTTAAGGTCTGTCACATCACATAGTATCATATCAGGATCTACATAAGGCTGGTTTTACGTGCAGAGTTCTGCATGCAAGGTATGCACTTTGTTTCTATCTTCTTACCTGTTTTATATTTCAGCGGATCAGAGGGCCATAACATCGCTACAGATCAGGTGACCCTCTGATCACAAGCTGAAATAAAGCAACATAAATCTGCTCAGGAATGTATAGGACTTAGAAGTTCAAGTGGTATCTTGGCTCTCACTAAGACAAACAATATACATTCTTTCTCCAATGTACGTGCAACAGAAGTCTTGATTCTCCCTCTCACTACTAAGTCTGTCTAGTATTTATCAGAAGAGCTCTGTTTCTGTCTGCAGGGATAGATATTATCACCAGAGAGGAGATAATACAACATGAGTGAAAGAGGGTGAAACAGAGGGAAAGGGTATAAAGATATGAAGGGAAGTTGAAGAGACAAGCTCAAAAAGAAACAGAGAAATTAATTTGGCGGAAATCACACCAGCCCTATTCAGAAGAGAAGAGAAGAGAAGAGAACTGTCTATTCGACAAATGGAAATTATTATTTTCAAGGACAATAATTACATTTACATCATTAAAAACCAATTCCAACCACCAGTAATCCTGTTTCCCACCAAATCATCACAATTTTGGCTTAGTCCAGTTAATAATTACATTAGCTCACCCGAATCTATAATCACATGTGGCTTTGTGGCACATTTCATACCAATGAATCACTACAGTGCTTTCAGTTTTTAGCTCTAATGTGCCAGAGAAGCTGAAGTAAAAGGAGGAATTAATGCAAAAGAGGCAGCATACCATCTATGTTGTAGTGTTATACAAAAAACCCTTTATAACATGTTTTTGGTATTCCGCTATGACAAATTATATTCCTGTTTGTTGCTTTTAATCTGTGTGCACTGTGCAGCCCTGATGCTTACCACCTCAAGGACACTAATAAAGTTGTACCTTATCATTTACTTTCTGTGTGTCTTCTCTACTTTTTTTGTTCTCTCGCTGCCTCTTGTTCTCTCTCACCCTCTCTGAGAATAGGTGAAATTAGCCTGAAATGATACAAGGTGACATCAGAGAGACTGACACACACACACACACACACCACACACACACACACACACACACACTGGCTCGTCACGGTTCAGTGGCCCTTGCAGCGCAGCGCGACGCCATCAAAGCCGAGACCCATATACACACACCTCGACTGTTAAACATACACAGTGGCACGCGCAATCGCTCACGCAAACGCGCACGACTTGTGTAGCAACACACAGGCATGTGCACACCGTCACACACAGCCCGACACTCGTGCATGCACAAACTCAGAGCAGTAGTTTAATTGGAAGTGCTGAAGGCTGAAGAATTTCTCCTTCATCTCACAATGCTGTAATTGAATCTGAGACGTGTGTGTGAGTGCGTGTGCATGTGTGTGTAGGTGTGTGCGTGTAGTTGGGTGTCTGTGTGTGTTCAGCTGATTCAGGAGTTTCCTTTGACAGTAACAGTAAAACAGAAATGTGTATTTTTCCTTCTGTGAGGAGCAGGTCTGTCCTTCCAACCCTGACTATCTTCTCCTCACCCCCAAACCCCTCCTTTCTTGGGGTTAACGCTAGCATTCAGCTCAAATTCAAACCCAAGCAGTTTTCAAAAAGCCACATTATTTCCCACAAACTGATGATTTGGTCAGCTGGTGAAAGGCAAGCACAACCTTCACAGCATGATGTGTGGATGGAATATATTTTCGGCAAAAGTAAATATAACCTCTAGAGCCAAATGCTAATTTAGAGTTGTATTCTGTAAAACGCTTTCTGCATTTTGAGTGCTTTTTGTGTAAAGTTGTTATTACAGAGACTTTTGCTGGTGAATGAGCCTCTCACTGCTGTGCCGTGAGACAAAGGAAGTTCAATTTGTTCCTGAAAACACTCCTCTGCTTGGACAAGTGCAAACAAAAAGAACTATCAGCACACAATGAGGCATGAACAACGTACTAATGACCTGCCATCGCAGTATCACTGTTACACAGCATAATAGGAAAAGGAACAGAGTAACTTTTTTTTTTTTAATATAGTTGCCCTTTATTAAGGAAATCATTTGGTTCCACATGGCAACCTTATCATTAAAAAGCTTCAGTCTCAAAAGGAAAATACTCTGCTGCTCTTTTTCTGTGATGTTGAATCACACTGTCTGGAAACGCTTTTATTATTGCCCTGGGGCAAGCAGGTACACACTTGATATGAATTAAAGGATGTCAAGTCTAATCTCGACATGTGTATACGTGTATGTGACGGTGTGCTGTTTGGGCAGTAATTGAAGACTAGAGATTTTACTCAAAAGTCAACTTAATTGATGTTTTTATGCCAAAATTACTGTTTTGGTTTTTAAGATTTTGTCTCATCTTAAATGTATTTTCTATTTCCTTCTGAAAATATTTGTTGGCATTCACCTGTGACAACATGGTTATGTTTTGAACTGTTGGTCAGATATTTTTCAGTCATTTTTGAGCTCTTTAATATTGAGTGATTAATCAAGAAAAAACCTGCAGCAGACTCACATGGAAGAAGCTGGAGCAAATAATGTCTTCTTGATTATTCATGCAATCATTTGAGCACTAGAAGACTTTCATTACAGATTATTAAACTGCTTTTTTTTCCAATCAACATGTTCATTATTACGTTTGAGACACCATAAAATAATGAATAATACTTATCGCAACTTCCCAAGACAACATAGTTGGGTTTTTGGGGTGTTTCTTGGGCCTGGCCAACATCTGAAAACCGAATATGCTGTCATATATGGACCGCAAAAGTAAGCAGTCCTTAATCACTGCAGAGATTTGTGCCAAAGTCAAAATAGTGCAGGTAACTGTCTTCTGCATTCAAAGCTAGTAAGTAATTGTTTACTGGCTCCTGCATGTTCTAATCAGGTACCAATATCGCATTTCCAATAAAGAGAATGTCACTGACATGAATTCTTTTAAAAACCCCTGAAAACATTCTGGTCAGATTCCCCCGAGAATTTCCGTAGTTGATTTTTGAAAGCAGCTTTAGGTCTGAATCCCTCATGATGGCAACATGATACCTGCACCTTAAGTAAAACACACTTCTTTGAGAATATCTTTTTTTCTTTTTCTGGGCAGTACAGTGTATGTGTGTGTGTCTGCATCTAGCTGTTCGCACTGTTAGCTGGGGTCGAAGACTTCCACAGACACTATCTTTATGATATTCACCTCCCTCCTGGCTCTCTTGCGCTCTCAGTCTTAGGCTCTGTGTCTATCTCAGCATCGTTAATCTCTATTCCTATTCAAATGCTGACATTTAAAGTAACTTCACATGCTGATTGACTGGCTGGCAGATAAGGCAGGAGAAGGAGAGGGCAGGAGCGAAGGTGGGGGATGATAGAGACGGAGCAGAGAGCTCGTCGTTCACCGGAAAAAATTGGGAAATCCTCCTCACCTCTTTTTTACCTCCCTCCCTCTTCACGCCTCCCTGTCTGTGAATGAGTTCACTCATAAGCCCAGAAGAGAGTCAGATTTCACTCGTTCTCATGAAAGCTAACCCATCCCCTCCTTTTTGTGTGTTTGTTCACCCATTTACTTCTCCCCACACCCACTACTCCATTTACTGTCTCCCTGTCCACCCCTTTCTTTCCGTCTCTTTCTGGCAGTGTTTTGTACACGAGGTGCCCATTTAACAATTTGATAAAAAAAAATATAGTGCTCTGGGAACACTGACACACTTCAGCTTTTTGTCAAACATGACCGGTCAACTTTTTTTTCCTCTTTTGTAGCAATAGGAAGTTCTGAAAAACCGACTGAGAAGCTTTATGACTGGCAATTAAGTGCTAGGATGACTCTAGACATTGGTATCCAATAATGTCACAAAGAAACTAACCCATAAACCATCGGCACAATCAGATCCCACATCAGCGTGTGTCAGTCTGAATGAGTCATCATTAAACTTTTAGTCTGCGTTGAGCTCAGTTTAGACTTTAAAGTACAGCTGGAAGTTTTTCTTTTGAGTAAGATCCTCACACAACAAGTCTCAACTGGTTCCCTCTCTCCACCCTTCACCACACACTTGACCTCAAACATGCTGACTGGATGATTCACTGTAGACACTAAGCCTGCATAAACTTTAACCAAATTATGACTCAAAGTGGGGAAAAATTCGGAAGGCAATTAATAATTTATTGCAGCACTCCACACCAAGTTTCTAAACATGATGCGAGTGATCTGTTATTCATAAGATCTAATGACTACTAGGTTTTACTATACTATACAGCTCAATGACACTTCTGAATGAGACTGAGCCTAGATGGACATTTCCCATCGAGTTATATAGAAGGAGGCTGAAATGAAAAGGAATCAATAGCGGACAGAATGGGGTCAGAATGATTGCTGGCAGTCGGTCAGCTGCATTTGGGCAGAGCACAAGCAACTCTGCACCTGTATGTATCCACATGCCACCAGAGCCAGCAAACCATCATTACAGTGTGCCACTAAAGCATTCATGATGTTACCTGATAACTAACTGATGAATTACTAGGAGAATACAATCAAATAATGCTTTAGCCACTGTAGGTGATTTGAATGGCCCAATCACAGGGGCGGGCAGGATGCAGTTTGTTTTTAAGCCAATCAGGGCACAGCTGAGGTTTTGGACTGGAAAGCAGGTCTGGTGTGGATGAGATAAGAGCAGAACAAACACACATTAAACACCAACCCCCACAGACATGCACACACATATACACATACTCTAACAGGCACACACGATAACTAAATCCAGATGGTGAAGGAAATTTAGTAAAATCAAAAGTGAAGTACTTGG
Source organism: Haplochromis burtoni (assembly GCF_018398535.1). NCBI lineage: Eukaryota > Metazoa > Chordata > Actinopteri > Cichliformes > Cichlidae > Haplochromis > Haplochromis burtoni. The sequence continues at coordinate 787,943 of NW_024582453.1, forward strand.
AAGAAGACTGCCAAAGAAGGGAAGAGGTAAAGAAGTGGACAAGTAGAAAGAGAAGGAAACTCAACTGTGAGTTGAGAAAAAAACACCCAGAGCTATAAGCAGGTTAATCTAAAGCAGCTAGCTTAGCAAGTCAGCACTGTGGATGGTGACACACTGAACTGCCTGGCTGACTTCCCCAATTGTCCAGCAAGCTGGTTCAAACGCTTGCTGACTGATTTACTGACTGACTGACTGGCGGGTCGGATTTAGCCTATCCTACGTTTGTGCAGCAGAAGCACTTCTGTTGTTCAACCTGTCGGACAAAAAGCAGTTCTACCCACGACACACAAAGAACAACCTGAAACAGCACTAATACTGGAGAGACCGGCAGAGATGGAGAGAAAGAAAAAGACAGACAAACAAATAAACACTTTTTAAAAAAAGCTTCTAAAATATCCAGCTTCAAAGGAGAAAAAAAGGCGCCTAAAATAACAATTGGAAAAATGTTTCTGGGACTTCTGAAACCAATAAAAATCAGATATGAAAAAAAATCTCATATAGAAAAAAATAATGTGTCAAAAAATCTCTTTTATCTGTGCTTGTGACACAGTTCTGTCGAACAACAAAAGATGCCTAACGATAGCATTTACTGTCCTGGAGGAAATTTACTTTTCAGTGCCAGCACAGAGAAAGAGCACATTACACAGCAGTGGAAACCATAGAGACCCAAACAAAGGGAAGACATACAATTGGGAATAACATGCTAACAGGCCAGACAACTATCAAAGCACCTAGTTCTGAGACTAAAACACATTTTACACATTTCTGTTTGTGTGTCGAGATGGCTGTGCTGAGGCTAAAAACTGATATGTGAGAATGTTATCAGGTCCACAGCTGTATGCCACAACTGTCAAAGCCATGTGTACAGATGTAAATCAACACAGACTAATATTTACAGCATGGGATGCGCAGTCATCAGTATGTTTATGTCAAGAGACAGTTGTATATTAAAGGGGAATTCTGTTTAACGCAGCCTGAGAGTTATTTTGAAAGATGGCCTCATAGACAACAACAACAATCAAATACAGAAGCATCTTAATACTGATACTTGTTTAAAACAAACCTCATCTCTGGACAAACGTATGCATAGCATCAAGAGATAATCTGCAAAGGTATGTAAACTGTCCGTTGCACCCACAAGGGAACATTTAAGGACCAAAGATGTGTTTCAAATACAACCGGTAATACTTGCAATAGTTGTGTGCACAGTTTAACCCCTTAGCAGTCCTATTAGTCCCCTAAACCATCCAATGTCCCGTGGGCGGTACGTCCGACTGCTAACAGTTTAACAGGTTCACCCAGTTTTGATGTCCAGTTTCTAAATAAAGAGTAAATTGTTTGCTACTTTACAGTCTTTTGGATCAGCTATGACTCATGGACATCTGTGCTAAGCTGGGTTTAGCACCAACGAAAAACAACTTCCTGCCTCAATCACAACCTTGTTCAGCCCTAAGCTTAGGGTGCTTTACACCTGTGCTGTTTAGTCTGTTTACAATCAACTCTGATTTAGTTTCCCAATGGTGCGTTTGCAGATATGTGCATGGTAACTGCATTCAAGTGTGGACTTAAACGGTCACACAGAGACCCACTGAAGGACCAGTAACAAACCAATTCCAGAATGATTTGTTTATGGTGAGAAAGTGATCTGACCCAGGTACCAAGGGAGTTGCACATTTGAGCTAAACACTTTAAGCCAGATACGCTTTGCGTTCTGAGAGGCAGCAGAGTATGACAGATATACAGAGTATACAGACTGGCCATAAACACATGTTGAGAATACACAACTAGCTGTGAAATGAATGTCAATTGTCCATGTTAGGCAACAGTCCAGAACACCACCTTCTTCCTGCAATTAATTTTGTTACTCTGAGGGACATGAGGTTTGTAGTCACGTGTTTTGGTTCGCTTTGAGTTATCTCTGTGTGAAAGGAAACCAAATCATGGGAAAAAGCTACAAGTTTACAAGCTCCTCAACTGATTCAGCGTAAATGAACTACAGGTTAAACTCTGTGGTTCATCTTTGACACAAGTTGATGTTGTGTGCACAACCAACATGCCTGGTTCCAGCTATACTGAATTTAAACATTTCAGAATAATTCTCTTCTATTTGTTGTTTAACTTCAATAATTACAGTGTACCATTAGGTAACCATGCTCAAATCTCAGCAGTTATTTTTGTGAGGATGCTTGGACGCTTCAGGATTTACCAAGATCGAGATCACTTTTGCAAGAGTGGAAAAAAATCATCTCACTGCAGTGACAAGAATGAAAAAAATACACATTATTTAGAATTTCAAGTAAAACTTGAAGTTTATTTAAGATGGAAAAAAGGAATTAACTCAAGCAAGAAAGTGTGTGTAGAAACTAGTTGTTGTAACTTAATAAATTATGGTCAAGACCACAATATTAATACCAGTTGTAGTAAACCAGTAAACCTTTTATTTATTTATTTTTACAATTAATTTATCAATATTTTGAACTTTTACTCTTCAAGTAGAAAAAAGTAAACTGGTAATATAATAACACTACAACTTTTTCTCTTTCCCCCTCCAGCCTTCATAAACATCCAATGACAGTCACAGGCTGAGGAGAACAATGTGCATGAATATGAGTGTGTATGCTGTCACCTTCAGCTGTGAAATGTGGTCAAACCTTACTTAGGGGCTGAAAAAATAAAGACAGAAAAAAGTGACAAAGCGAGAGAGAGAGAGAGAGAGAGAGAGGGGAAAATGCATGTTAAAGAGACCTCCACTTCTCCTGCGGGTTCACAGCATGCGCCTATGCGTGTGTGTGTGTGTGTGTGTGTGTGTGTGTGTGTGTGTGTGTGTGTGTGTGTGTGTGCGTGCGCTAAATGAGTTTTGGGAGTTGTCGTCTCTTTACGAGGGCTGTAACTGGCCCGAGGACAGCTGTTATTACACTTCACAACAGGGAAATACTGTATGAGTGAGTGTGTGTGTGGCAGAGCAACAGTGCGTGTGTTTGAGTGTGTGTGTGAGAGAGAGAGAGAGAGAGAGAGAGAGAGAGAGAGAGAGAGGAGA
>NW_024582453.1:791571-794194 GCF_018398535.1 Haplochromis burtoni
CACACACACACACACACACACACACACACACACACACACACACACACACACACACACACACACACACACACACACACACACACACACATAACTACACAAAAAGACGACTGAACACCATGACCTGCAGTTCATCGGAAACTAGAGACTTTCCTTTAGAAAAAGGAAAGGCCTTGAATTTCAGAGCAGAGACTATCCTTTAACACACTCACATAAATTCAACATTGAGATTGAAAAGCAAAATAAAAATAAGAATCCCATCAACTAAAAACAGCACAAAGCTGGAAGCCTGTTATCAAAATCAAACTATTGACATGTTAGCTATAAAGTCCCAAATTAAGAAAACAAAATCTCTTAAAGAAAGTTTATTATTAAAAAAAAAGACAATTTACATTAAGAGCTAGCAGGGCCAATCCACATAAAGTAACATTATTTTCTAAATATAGGGTCTGAGGAGAGGTATACTGTATACTGCACAGCCCTGGAGACAAAACTGGAAATGCAGTATTGTGCCTATATAACTGAACCTGACTTCTCTTGACTACAACAGACTCATACTGAGAAAAGGACTTCCTGCACTGTTAGTAGATATACTTGTATCCTGTCAGTGTTGTACAGATATCACCACCACTTTTACTGCAACTGACAACAAACGCTGGCTTTGCAAGGAGAAAATGTTCCCTGACCTTGACAGAAAGACTGACCATTGATTTGGGGACAGCGGTGCATGAATGACTCTCTGGCAGCTTTCAGGAAATTGTGACGTAAAAATAAAAGGCGATTTTTGAGTTAGTTTGAGAAAAAATTGAGCCACAAGCATTCTGCATGACCTTGAAAGCAGTCCAAAATTTTGACTATTTGTAAACAGTTCAAACTAATGCAAAAATAAATTGAATGACTGTCACTAAATAGGTCTACAGAAAGAAAAGCTGACAAACTTTCAAGAAATTCTGAAAAGATTACAAAAAATACTGCCTCAAGAATATCGGCCATGAAGCTGACCCCATAACGTCCATTTCATGGTATGTATGTATGTGTGTGTGTGTATTTTGAGGGGATGTGGTTTATTGCTCTAGGGCATCACACCCTGTTTTATCAAGCATGGACTCACTCTAAGATGGACCCTTTAATGTCAAAGCCATGGGAGGAGACATGTAAGAGGGCATCAGTGAAGCATGCACGCCCATCCCCAAGCCCCAAGACCTAGACACGATGATGCAAAGGCTACACAACAGCAGTGCATAATCTACTCTTCAGAGTAACATTGATTACTTCCATAACATTTACTTATGCACCACAGGAAGCCTATACTCTAACAACACTAGCCTGCATTCCTGTCACGTTCCTTCCCAGAAGAAATTAATTGAGGAATTTGATTCTAAATGTGAGCTTTGACTGAAAAATATTGGCACGACGGTGTCAATTTAAACTAAGACTGTAATACTCTACTGAGTCTTACTGGTATATTTATTTTTATACGAACCCCTACAGGCGAACCAGAGGTCAATATTAAGCGCAGAACTGGATGTAGCTGTTAATGAATTACAAATTTACTCGAAGATATGTAAACAATTCCTTAACTTATAGCAAAATTCAGAGGTATTTTGTTACAATATTGCTAAATAAGACATTATATAGCAATTGTGTAAGATTTCTATTAGTTTAAAAGGTTAAAAGTGAAGCTACATGATTTTCATTTCTTCCCCTTTTTGAGACTGAACGGATAAACGTGTTTGTTTAAAAAAATTGATCTTCAAGAGAACCCTTTTGGGACTGAAGAGCATTTTTTTTTTAAATTTTCAGGATATTACCGTGCACCACAGTAAATTATTTCCATGAGAGCAGATCACCTGCTGTAGTCCAAGCAGTGGAGTTGGATCCTCTCAGACCACAAGATGAGAGACTCACTAGTGAAGCAGCTGAATGACATTGAGGATCTCTGCCACAGCAATCTGACCAGCATGCAATTACAGACACACTGGGAAACCATAGAGACCAGAGATAGATACAGTGGGCCAGAACTAGTAGGTATGTGCCTACTGAACTTTCAAAATAAAAGTCTACTTTTCAAAAAGAAAATTGCGGATGAATGAAAAAAATGCTAAAATGTTTGGCCAAATATATTTTGGCAGCCATTAATAACAATGAAGTCTATGTGTGAAAAACACTGATATTGTTAAGGAAGCACCAGTTATGGAGAAAGATTTGCGTTCCAATTGGCACAAGTCTGTAATTGCTTATGATCATCCATGTGCAAGTGTTGCCCTACATCTTTTAAACTTTCCCACAATACTGTCCTTTTTCTGTTTCCTCTCCATCACACATATAAGCTTTTTTCCTTTTGTTTAATATACATGCACACACATTCACAGACTCGCTCCCTTTGTGGCACGTACACCACAATGTGTGCCAAGTAATTAATGCTGTTTGTGTTTGTTCTGTGAACAGTTTGGAAACTTGATAATGGAAAACAAGTGCAGACTGGCCACATTTCTCCTTATATATCCATCTATATCTTTCCGTTCTTCCCGCCTCCTCTTGATCACATACACACAAACACACACACACACACACACACACACACACACACACACACACACACACACACACACACACACACACACAC
>NW_024582453.1:794214-796740 GCF_018398535.1 Haplochromis burtoni
ACACACACACACACACACACACACACACACACACACACACACACACACACACACACACACACACACACACTATCACTTTCCTTCACCTCCTCCCTCCATGTCAGGGCCATCGCTCATGGCAGCCAGGCAGAAAATGCTGGTTCCTCTCTGGTTTGTCGCACAAGGAAACCATTGGTTATACAAGGACCCAACAATCATTGCTCTGTTTGGTTGTTAACTTGCGTCTCAGCTGAACACACATGCACACACACACAAACAAACTCGGTCAAACTCCTTTTTTGTGACGCAAACACACAGTGCAGTCTTTTTCTTGCTCATGTTAATGTAAGTAATCAAAGTGGACAAGGGGCTTTGTAATGCTGAGAGAGCAAGAGGAGAGGAGAGAGAGAGACAGCAAGAGAACAGAAGAGAGAGCAAGGGGTCATCTCCTTTTACTGTCCACTCCTCTCTGCCTCCTGCCCTGCAGAAAAGGAGGACGATGAGGATAGCGATGCAGACAGAAGAAATGTAGATGTGATGAAAGTGAGGATCAAACTGGTATCCCACTTTTCCAGCATTACAAGCCCAATATCTCCAAACTGGAATTAGGCAATCACAAAATGTTTGTTTCAGAATAAACAAATTCCTTGTTGATGCACAGTGTGTACCCTTTGCTGATCATTTACACCATAAAATCCCAGAGATGGACTGTAATTTTCCCAAATCACTGCACAACATTACTGCAAAAAGCATCAACTAGCAGACGCCTGCAGTGCCGTCCTTTGATTTACGGTGGATCCACATCCACCAGTAAAACATACAGAATGTGCTTTTAAACACACACAAAAACACACATTTACAGGATAATTGGATGGGATACTGTTTTTGGCAGGTGAGCCGACTGATCTGGCTGTTTTGGATGTTTCCTCTTACCATCTCTGCTGCTTCAATAGAAAAAGAGGCAACCAGAAACTATGTGATTGTGTGCGTGAGGACTTGGGTATTATTATGCCATGCCCATAGGAGCAAAGATCCGTACAATCAGGCCCTAAAATGTGTGCATGTGTGTCTCCACATGTCTTTGTGAATGCATGTGTGTGTGTGTTTGATGTTAAGCCAAGGGTGTTGTGTAAAATTCACTCAAACAAACAACTTGAAGAGTGAAAAACAGCTTCCTTGGACCAAATGTGTAGCCACGGGCAATGTGGCTATGTGGAGTGTGTGCATGTGTGTCTATGTGTGTATATGTGTGTGTGTTGGCCTGAGGCAGCGTGCGTGTGTGTGGAGTGGATTGCTTCATGCCTGGACGAACATGAAAGGTAGAAAGAGAGCGAGAGAGCATGCCCACACACATACGCAGACTGCAAACAGGAAAAGCCTTTTGCCATAGTTATGGATGTATGAAAAAATACAGACAATTGAATGCACCCATCTCCTTTCAGTCCAAACCCAAAGGATGCAACTGCACAAACACACATGATTATGAATAGAGGGTTTTTTGGTATTTTCTAAGGCGAGGGAGGTGAAAGTAGAGGATTATTAGCATCTTATCCCTTTGGGTTTAGATTGTTGTTTTGTGGGGGATAAGAACAAAAAGAAATGTTTTCTTTTTTTAACGTAATTTAGTATTAGTTCATTTTAACTTATTTTTAGGCCAATGATGGGAATATCCTTTTTGACCTAATTCATGATGCTAACACTGTGGTACTGTTTGTCAATGAACAATAACGGCATATAAGATAAAATAAATAACAAGTAGATATTATTTTATACATGCAATCATAAGTCCCTGGAGTTGAAGAGGACGTATTTAGATTGATGTTTCTGTATGCAGAAAGCAGCAAACCCACACATGAAAAGAAAAAAATGAAAATATCTGACTATTTGTGTAAAAAAAAAAAGATCTACTAATTCTGTCTATTTCTCATCGGATTCAATTCAGTTCAATTTATTTACATAGCTCCAAATCACAACAACAGTTGCCTCAAGGCACTTTATATTGTAAGGCAAAGACCTTGCAGTAATACTAATCTGATGTCATTATACTTTTCCGATTGTAAGCAGAGCTGTAATGGTAACAAGTATCAACTTTAAACTAAAAGTAGTCGTGGTTAGCCCTTCCAAAGCGCACCAATAGTTGGCGTGTATCTGCTCACACTGATCTTTAGAATATTAAATGGGCAAATCTGTCTGTAACAGCAGAAAGGCTGAATTGAGCACATTCCTCCATGCAGTCTGGGGCTGATTTCATTATAGATAAATCAGATTCATCTATTCAATCTCTCTTTCTTTCTATCTGTCAGTCCCTTTCCATTTCTCTCCCTTTCTTTCCCTCTATGTGTTTCTTTTCCCAATTTTAGCTCCCTCTGCCTCTCTTTTTAGAGCCTTCTCATTACTTTTTACTCTGTCTTTCTCAATTTCTGTCACTCCCTGTATCACTCTCGTTATCTGTGTAATATAATAAGTATGCACACAGATGAGGAGGAGGAAAGAGAGAAGAGACGAGAGTAAAAAGTAGTGGAGAGAAACGGGGAGGGTGTGTGTGTG
>NW_024582453.1:796760-808028 GCF_018398535.1 Haplochromis burtoni
TCTTTCTTTCTCTCTCTTGCTCTTTGATACAAGCTGGCCTCAGTAATACACTTCAGAAGTTGGCTCAGCTCTGTGCGTCTGCATGTGTGTGTGTGTGTGTGTGTGTGTGTGTGTGTGTGTGTGTGTGTGTGTGTGTGTGTGCGTATTAGGTAGACGACACCTCTTACTCCCAACTCTCTGTCTCATCATTGCAGCTGTTCCACAGAGGTGTGTTTCAATATATCACCCTGACACGCACACATACACACACAGACACAGTCCCTGCTTAATAAGCGGTATTCAGAGCTCCTGGGTTTATAGAAGCTGAAACTGCACTCCTGCACAAAACTGAAGCCTTTCTGACTTTCCTTCAGTACACATTCATTTCTCTCTTTATGCCGTTCCTTTTGCTTATTCATCCTTTCCTTTGTTTCCGTTTCTTTCTTCCATTTGCTTTTATTTCCCCTTTGGTTACTTTTTTTTTTACTGAGATTTGTGGTTTTCTTCTTATTAATTTATTCTCTTTTTTTTAGAACTTCATTTCTTAACTTGAACCCTGAAATTTCTTCAATGAGTCTTCATCTTTGAAGCAAACAGCCCATTAAATAACATGACACAAATAGATCTTAGCCTTTTGTACACATAAATGTACATCAATGACTCATTCAATGACCATCCTGTAACCAGAAAGAAAAGAAAACAAATCAAACATGCCTAAACATAATGAGTAAAGCCCATGTATGTACAGGCTTCTGTGGCCTACATTTCCACAACTGCTTTTAAAACTACCGTTTAAAAGCGATTCATTTGACCTAAACTACATAAACAATTTCTGTGCAATTTACTTCTTACTTTGCTAAAAGAAAATGGATTGGCAGTCCCTTCTTATTCTTCTGTATAGACTGTATAAAATTACGTGTTGGTAACATTTTATGGTAATTTTGTTCATTTAACCTCACTATAAAAATCACACTGAATGTGAATATCTGTAAGCAGTCCAGTGACTTTCAAATATGGATGGAGAAATTAAAACAGAAAAGAGACAAGAAAAAGGAGCCAGAGAAGAAAAGTGGACACCTGGATGAGTCCTGAGGCTCTGCGGGAAGGAGGGGAGGAATCAAGAAGGAGGGAGGATGGGCAGAAGGGTGGGCAGTTTCTTTCAGCTGTTCCTTCTTAAGGGTGTGTACGTGCCGATGTGTGTGTGTCTGTGTGTGTCTATGGTCCATATGCGCATTAGTGCTGGAGGAGTTGAACAGGGGGTCATACCAGATGGACACACACACAGATGACAGATTCCACCCACTAGCATCATGTAACCACAGTTCGGTCACTCTCCTGCATGCATGGAAATAATACATAATTCTCACTTTTAAAGTCGCATATGAGCAGAATGTGTTTTGGCAGAGGAAACTAAAGTAAGACTTTCCGTCAAATATAGCTACATTACTGTGATTTGTTGGTCTTTGTCCAAACTGTGCTTGTGACACATTTACTTCAAAAGTTCACTCAGACAATTTGTTGTTATCAACCTGTGCATCAAAGCAGCTGCTCTGTCTCTGGCTGCAGATGCGACACACCTGCTCTAACGTCGATGGCTGGGATGAGGCCAGAAATGCAACATTTAAGTTTTAACTCACACAACAGCGAAGATGTGTGTTTGGTGTTTTTTGTAATCTGGTTTCATTTTGAAGGGGGAAAAAAGCATTGGTGTTGGTCCACCTCTAAGTTTCAACATTAATTGTCCTCATTTGGTCCCAATTGTTGCTGATTAAAGAAAGTAAAGCTGAAACCTTAAAACTGGTACCACGTAGAGTTAGTTCTGCTGCTGGTCGGGTCTACACAGAACCATTTTTGTTAAGAGTTGATCCCACAAACCTCTCAGAGACAAATTACGTCTATTGACCCCGATCAACCTTTGCCTCTCCACACAGCCACAAAAACTCACAAACACAGACTCTCCCTCACTCTCTTTCTATTTCACACACACACAAACACACTTCACTTAATATCCTGAGCGCTTCAGTCTCCACTCCATTCCTCTTCCAGTGAACCAGCTCTTTGTGTGTGTGTTTGCTCCTCTCTTTCTTTGTGTTAGGGTGTAAGGTTAAATGATGGCCATTAAGATTCATCTCTGAGTTCACTACCAGCAAACCAAATACCCTCTGACACACACACACAGACAAACATGCACACAAACACATAAGCAGATGAGGGTGGTCAGAGTGCACCAATTGTCTCTCCTCTTCTGTTTGTCTCTCGCCTGTCATTTAGGCCAATTGAAATCACTGAATGCATAATGAATTGCAGTAATTTTAGCACTAAAGCAGGGCTGGAAAATTTGTTCACTTTGTCACTTCTTCTTATTGGCTTTAAATTCCAAGTTTATAGAGTGATTTTGGGCCTGTGTAAATCACCATAAATCACTTTCTTGTACAGCTGACCGTTTCTCGGCAGATCTGTTGTGGCATGCTGTCGACACATTTCACAAGATTCACTCTGTTTGCTCTCCTGCTGCCTCCCAGGACAGATGAACGAAAAAGAGAAGGATGAGGACGAGAGGGTTACAGATCGAGGGGACGACGAGAGATGAATAAAGTGATGATTGAAGTCATTCCATCTTCACACCTACAGATTGGAAATCACCAGGCAATTTCCTACTTTCACTTTGTTTATCACACAAAAAGCGTGTGTGTGTGTGTGTGTGTGTGTGTGTGTGTGTGCACAAGCACCAGTATGTGTAAGCGTGTTATTCGCATCTCAGTTAATCCTTTTCTCCCTGACAAATTCACTGACTGACTAACAAGGAACTAACTGACAAACTGCCTCATTTTCTTCAATCTGAACTTTTGCACACACACTTAAACACAAACACACTGCGTGATGACTGAGTGGACCCTGTGTCAATCCCAGCATGCCTCTCTGCTCCGAGGCAGGAGATTCTGTCATCACCACAGTGACTGTCAGAACGCATCATCGGCGGCCTTGGCAACTAATTAAGACCTGCCTGTCAGGCCTGTGGTCCGTGTGCGTGTTTGTGTGTGTGTGTGTGTGTGTGTGTGTGGAAAAATATACCAATGGACAAAAACATGAGTGTAATTAACTACCTGTCATAAACACACACGAGCGCACACACGCTTTATAGCCAGAGCTACTATATCTGCCAGCAGGCATCAACGTACACAGTGTGTTACTCACCAAGACTCACCAGTCATTAGTCACAGAAAAAACACAAACTAAAATTCCAACAGAGACTTACTCATGCATGAAATTCAATGGTTTTATGCATTTGTTTTTATTATAGCCTCCTATTTTCCAATGAGGTCCCTACAGATGCATGAAAATTCATCAGAATGCATTGTAGCAAACACTAGCAGTGAAGGAAATATGAATTCAAATCCAGAATCAAGTTGTTGAAACACTAAAACTTGTACTTAAAAGTTTATTTACAATATTAAGGGCGAATGAATGAAAAAAAAACAGAACAAAATCCCTGTGTGTGTCAAAGCATGCAGTATTCTTACTTTGATGCTTTAATATGTACAGCCACAGTCACAAAGGTTGCTGGCTGTCATCAAGTTATGTCACACAGAGGGTGCTGCACCAAAAACCTCCTTGAAGCTGCTTTGATCAGCAGAAGAGTGGCACAGTCACCCATAATTTGCATTGAAGAAATGAGCATGGAGGATAAATCATGTTGGTTGTAGCAACTATTTACTTTGTAGGCAACCATTTTTGATTTGCTTTGCACTTTTTCAAGTATCACTATCACTTGGCAAGGATTGTGTGAGTGTTTTCATACAAGTTGACATATTCCAGTGCAAACTCTGGGCAACATCAGTGACCAATTAGCATCTATGGAGGCAATGGAGGTTTTTGGTTCAGAACTGTATACCCCATTGCAAACAATTTCACATGATGGCTGCTAGCAACCACTAAGGAAGTGCATGTGTTTCCTTAGTGATTGACTGCCAGGATCTCTAGGCCTGGGTGACTGAAGTCTAAGAAGTATTTCAACATTGTAGTTGGTCAAGATTTTTTTAATTTTATTTTATTTTTAGGATTTTTTAAAAAATAGTTTTTAACATCTTCAGATAAATCCAGTGAAATGTAATTAACCAGGAGTTGCATGAAATGAAAACACTCATTTTAAAATGATGGGCAGAGTACTTTTTGTCCTTGATCTCTCTTTACTCTCTTAAAAGTGACTAATACTTTACAGTCCCATTAGCTAAACAACATTGAAATCATGTTTCAGGCAATTGTTCACCCCTTACACACAGTAATAGCAGTGAGTGCTGAATTCATCCTCACCACATTAAGCAGTGATGCAAGTTCACTGACTGAAAACTGTGTGTGTGTGTGTGTGTGTGTGTGTGTGTGTGTGTGTGTGTGTGTGTACAGTCAGTAATGAGGTGTGACTAGTGTGTGTCAGTGAAAGTTGACTGATCAGTGTAATGAGCAACAGAACATAGAGGGAAAAAGATGGCAGACAGGACGAGGAGAAAGTCATGAGATGCAACAAAAATGAGTAGGAGGATATATTAATTTCTTTTTCATATTGACTGATTACACATCTAAAGGCTGTCGGTGTCTCTGCAAGTTGTTTTTGATACTGCTGGAAACGTGACAGGACAGACCAAAAATATAAAAGCACTTAAGGGAGAGGCCTTTTTTTTCTGGCTTAAAAGGAAAAGATGTCAATTTAAATTCAGGTTGAAGTTACACTGTATGTTTTCTCCTTAATTTCTAGCCGTTTCAGGTATAATTGAATAATGTATTAAATCTTTGAACAACTGCACAATATATGAGTCAAAACAATTATTTTTATTGGTATAAACTCAAATGCTGGGCAATTCTACAAATGCACTGTAGCTGTATGTACACTTGCTTCAGTAAGATGACTTTTAATAGAAAAACTGACATTTGGTAGGTGTTGCACTGTCTGAGTCACACTGTATTTGCTTACCAGGTGAACTTTATTAAATTAAAATGGGTTTCTCCACTCAGACAAGTGTTTACATAAAGTTAATTGTTACTTGTTTACATAAATGACAAATTACTTGTTGACTTTGAGAAAATATGACCCATTTAGAGAGAAGATTAAAATAGATAATGGGTCACTGCTAAAAAATCTAATCTGACGCTTGATCAAAACATTAATAATATAACCTGTAAATCACGCATCACAAATATCGACCAACAAACCTTGGAACAGAATTTTTTACATAGATATTTTTACAAGTAATGGATGTCCAGTTGCTTAAATAGATGCAAATAATCTAGTCTTTACTTAGAGGACTTTAAACACACACAATGTGCAGTTCCCCAGATCTCTCTGTAGCAGTTATAAAACATCATTTTTGCACTTGATTTTAATCTGTGAATTGGACTAACGGATCCCAGGTATGCAGGTGTGACAGAGGCTGTTTTTACCTGTGTATATTTGTGTTTCAAGCTGACTAACCAGAAGTTGGTCATCAGTCAAGCTCTAGATTTATTTATAAATGCATTGCAAGTAATACTGAATGTTCCATTTACAGGCTGTTTCAGCTGTTGACATTTGTAAAAGGGTGCAGAACAAAACAGGAAAAGGCCACCATGTCCTGCTTTAAAGACATATTTTCTTTTTAGGATAAATTATCGTGCATCTCTATGTGCGTCATTTACATTTAGCACTTCCCACTTGTTCCACTAAATCCTAAATCCAGACATCTAAATCCACGTTTAAACACAGTCTTAGACTACTTTATCTAGTCTGCCTTCCTCTCTATCGGCCTGGTTAAATCGAAACAGCTACAGCCAAAACCAGGCCTCCTGAAAGATAAACAGACTGATTTCAGAGCAGAAACCTACCAATCACAGTATTGCACAGTAATCCAACCAGTTAGAAAAGTAAATACACACAGATAGACAAAGACACACATGAAAGAGGAACAAAGGCCAACTCTCAAGGCTCTGCCTCCATCTGTGAGAAAATGGGTTAACAACTTGTACTTGTCCACTTTGTGCTGGTCAAAGAGAAGCCTAACTCCTGCAGTAAATGAGAAAGCAGGTCAGTGCATTCTGTTCCCTTTTCCAAAGATGCAGTGAGTATTGAACCCAAACAGGTCGCAGACAGAAGTTGCATTGCAGAACAAGCCCGGACAAAGAAAATCCTACATACAGAATTGCATCTTATCAAACCATCATAACTTTCTCTCTCTTCGCTGGTCTCTCTCTCCTGTTATCAGCAGATATGGAGGAGGTATGAAAGAGTGCAGCTGCAAGTGTTTGTTGTGTCAGTCTGCTCTGGTCTGCTCCGCTCGTGTGTAGTTGCTTATCATACTTCAAACAGCTTTTGCTCCTTCTCCCACACACTTTTCTCCGGCCACTCTCTTCTGTATCATGTACTCCCATTTCTTTCTTTTCCATTTCATGAAGGATTATAACCCAAGTCTGTGTCACAGGTCGGGGCCTGTAACGTGTATCTAAACAGCTTTTATCATCATTATAATCTGTCACACCAATCTGCTCTTTTCTTTTCTCTTTTTGCCAAATTGAAAAACATATCTCTGTATATCTGCAAGGTATACTGGTCCTTAAGCATCTGTTATTTCCCAGCAAACTGTAAAATGGTAACAAATTGGAACTTTGCAAACGTTAACAACCATGGAAAAAACAGACCGGCAGCAATGCAGCCATGGTTTATAGTGGTGACATTCAGGAGGGACCTCATCATGGTATTCAATTTGTATTTACAGGTCTCGTGATTTTAAGGCGATCCAATTCAGTGCATGAAAACTCAAAATGAAGTACCACAGTTCACGGTTAGATCTTTTAATGAATTCATTTCATTCTTTCATTTTATCTCTTACACTCGTGGACGATGTCTAACAATACAAGCCAGCAGATTTTCAGGGCTCCAAATAATGAGAGCGTTCTAAAATAAAGGAAAATGGTATTATATTTTCAAGATATGTTAAGCTGCATCGTTTCACTGAATTAATACAATCTGGTATCACAGCAGCCAAGAAAAATGATTTACAGTTCTCGGAGGAGAGCACTTGTCATAACAGCCACAGTTAACGAAAGACAAAACATAGCCTACTGTTGAGCCCACTCTTTGTTCACAGTGTCATTTAGAAAGAGCTTCTAATTTGTTCTCACATGTAGGTGGAGTTTCTGCACTGTTCTGTGGTGCGTTGGTTGCAGGCAACATCAGACTGTTTTTCAGATTTTACTCTGAGAAAAACGGGCAATATGATTAATGTGAGTCATAATCTCGGGAATGCATGGAGAAGATGAGTACTGTGCGGTACACTTTACATGCTGAATACCCATCTCTGGTGTAAAATCATCCCACAAATATGAAAAACAGGCCAAATATTTTGTGAAGGATATGCTTAACCTCTTCATATATAGATATGAGCGTATAGCCATGATTATGAAGCATTAAAATCTCGATGGATCAAATTAGAAATATTTGATTTTATACACATTTTTTTAAATGAGCATAACATAATTACCTAAAATATGCCTCTGGGATTTAAACTCAAATTACAAGTTGTGTGTGTGTGTGTTGCCGCACAACATGAGTCTATGCCTGACTCACTAAGGTTTATGGGTTTAAGATATATAATGTAACATTTTAATTAAACTATTGCAGATATGCAGTCCATACTAAATCGAATTCAATAAACGTTCTATATCTTTGTGTTAAATCAAGCAATCGTATTGCGATTCATACTGCACTTCACGTGTGCTTTTGTGTTCAAACACTAAAAACAGAAGGCATCAAAAGATCTAAAAAAAAATCTCTTACAATCTGCAACAATTTAGTAACTTACAGTCAGTAACTTTTTTAAAAAGCAAAACATGAGTGTGCTTTGTCTATTTGAACTTCAGTTGAGCTTAAATGGAATCCGGCATCTTTGAAGTGCAAGAACACAACAAAGAACAAAAAGACATGTAGACTTTACTGATTATATAAGAGCTGCTGATACAACTACAACTACTCCAACAACTGTACAGTATCACATAAGATGGCAATTTAATATACTAAATATTCAGCCTATCTATATCCGTGAGTTAAGTCATGAATATATTCATGCAAAGAACGTAAAATCGTCCACTGATATTACAAATGCACGTATAACCTAGAAACCCTCAAGAAAATCTCAAGTATTCATAAATTCATAAAAAAGAGACTTTTGTAATGAAAATTGGTCTGACATTTAAGCATTTCTTTGTGGTGGAGAACAAGAGAATTAAATTGGATCTGTTATGTGTGAAAACAACGTCCCACTGGACAAATACTGTAAAGCAGGTTCCAGTCTGATATTAGCAATAAAAGACAGATCCTTTAAGAGCAGATTATTTCGTTATAAGCCTACATAAAGTGAAATCCGTGCCATGACCCGCTTTATTAAGTCCACACATCGATAAGCTTTAACGTTAACAGCTCAACAACACTGTTTAGGATTAAATAATCATGTTAAGTTTACATACGCAGCCAGAAGTGTATTTACTATGACCTGCAGTCATGCTCCTTCTGTTTCATTCCCGCTCACATTTCTGCTGCTACGATTAAAGTCGCTCTCCCCTCTTTTCGTTTCTCTTGCTCTCTCTGGACCACTAACCTTGATTCACTGCTTTACTCGACTCTGCCTCAGGCTAGGACATATACACATACACACACTGAACATAGAGACATGTACAGACAGGCAGATTTACAAGCATTCATACAGCCGTATAGACTAAATGGGAGATATACACATGTACTTGACCATGGTAAAGTAGAAGCGGTTAGTTTGGGGCCAGCGTGAGGGGAAAGTGCGGCTAACCGAAACCACATGTGGCTGACTCGCTCTCTCGCTGCATCCAGAGGTATGTGAGGCTTTGGAGCGTGTGTGTGTGTGCATGTAACTGTGTGACGGTGTGTGATAGAGAGCAAACATTAGAAGAAGAGGCACAGAGGCAGAGTGAGCTCATTTCTTGACTTTAACCTTTATTTGTCCAGGGAACAGCTGCATTTAGCAGACATGTAGTTCTGTAGTAAGACTACATTCACACAGCAGCACACGGAGGAGTTGTCCCACTTTAAGTATGCTTTTTACTCTTGACCCCTGCAGCAGTGCCACAATCAGTGAGGTTAAGCTCTTTGTTCAAAGGCAAACCTGCCACAGTTCCTGCACAGTCACATCCTAAACCTGAAAAAATCCAGTTTGAAAGAACTCTGCCCAAAATACTCTTTTAAAATGTTTTTTTTTCTCTGACAACCACAAAGAAGGACTGACCCTCTTTTGCTTCAGCTGATTAGATTTCAGCCAGTTACACAGATTCTCCATAAAGAATGTCTGTTTGTTTCAGATCAGCCTCCTAGCCAATGAAACTGCTTAAAAATGACTGCAAATGTATAATCACTGCATTTTGAGCATGAGTTTGTATGTCACACTTTGTAGAGAAGTATGCAAAAAGAAAGTAGCAACACGAGTGTTTTTTTGGCCAACAATCAAATATGCACAAACTCAATCAGCTCCACAAAAATGATTAATTTGGTTGACTTTGTCCCTTGCATGAACTTGAATGAAGTTGAACAGGAAGAAAACAAATCCACAAAGACTACATGAAATCTCAGGGAAAACATGTTAAAAATAAACGAGGGTGTCAAGTACTGTATCCAACTGATGAATGCCGAGCACACAACGTAAAGAAAGTCATGAGTTTTTTATTCAACAAATCCATGTAAACCGCAAAACATCAGCATACACAAATGATCGTGCACAGACAGCTGTAGTTATGTATCAAACCTGCACTTAGCTTCACTTTGTAGTGAGGAACTAACCCTACAAGACAAAGCAATGCTGTGTGTTAACATACAATTGTGTGCATGTGCGCATGTGTGTGTGTGTCTGCGTCCCTGAGGTTGAGTGTAAGAGACAGTTTATGTCATGGGGAGGTAGCTCTGTATCTGCTAACCGTTACTCCAACAAGACAGCTCGCTTAGCTCACACACACACACACACACACACACACACACACACACACACACACACACACAACACAAACACTCACACACACACACGCTCACTACATTTGGCCCAAACATCAGACATGTGACAGGTTAAACCTAGCTGCCAACTTTACAAGAAGGCACAGCTTTTCTTACGAAGGAGCTGTATAAGCTGATTAGTAGGTGTGTGTTGTGTTGTCCGCAGCAGCATGGTGTGTGTGTGTGTGTGTGTCGTGTGTGTGTGTGTGTGTCGTGTGTGTGAGTGTGAGTGTGTGTGTGAGTGTGTGTGTGTGTGTGTGTGTGTGAGTGCGTGGTGTGTGTGTGAGCTTGAGTCAGAGTAAATCTGGCTGAACTGAAAACAGAGAGGAGAGAAAACACTAACAAAAGCATTCCAGAAAGTGGGTGAGAGAGATAGTGAAACACAGAAAAAGAAGGAGAGCGAGAGAGAGACCTTGAGAATGTTTCGTGGCAGCATAACACTGTAAAGAAGAATCTGTACTTCACCTTTTGAGCCATCAGATAACACCATAGATACATCTTATACATCGGCAATATAAACTGACAAAGTGTGCAAAGTTGCTGTTTGGGGTTTTTAGCTAAAAGCTGAAAAGAAAACATTTACAAGTCTGTATATGTTATGTAGAACAGGAGAGAGGAGAGAAAATGCATTTGCCATTTCATTCTTTTTTCATTGCACAAATGATCTTAACTTAGCTGTCTATCAGACAAATGAGCTCCCATTTAGCCTAGACTGGGGATTTTTTTCTTTGTTTTTGCTGCTTTATATGGTGAGAAATGCAACATGCTTGTGCCTTTAATGTTCGGGAAAATCAATATAAAGATGAATATGCAAAACACGGGCCTTTTTTAACTATTTCTTGACAGGTGTAAGTGATTTTAACAATGTGTGGAGTTTTTAAGACAAGGTTGACAAGTGAAGTGAAATGTTGAAACAGCATTTTTGATGCGAAAATCACTTAATTCACTTTAAACTGACTCCAAAAATATCATTTTACCTTTGTTTTCCAATCAGTCCAGTATTGTTCAAGTGTTTAAGTAAGGATAACTACATAACAACTGAAATTTCCATCTTAAATAGAATCCACACACTTTATCCCATGTAATACAACACCATTTGGTCTGGATTTGGAAATCCCACCCTTTCTCTTGTTATGGGGGAAACATGGGAACTGAAAAAATAGGGAGGAGGAGAGATGGGAGAGAGGGGGGTAAAGAAGGGGGCATTAGATTAGAAGTCAGGGGTAGGGAAAGAAAGTGTGTGTGTATGTGTGTCGGGG
>NW_024582453.1:808048-812400 GCF_018398535.1 Haplochromis burtoni
CAGAGAGGGGGTAGGGTTTGATAAACGTTGTGTTACTCTGTTTAGGTTAGTGGGCCATAAATTCCAAAGGGGGTAGGGTGGTAAATGAAGCTTTAGGATAGAGTTTACGGATAGAGGCTTACTTGGAAATGCTCCGTGAGAACAGGCGAGAGAGCTTGTTTGACTAAACTGACTGAGTTTGTTCTGACTTCACCAGACACGGTGGAGTCTGCATAGTATCCGCATCGCAGCGGAGTGCGTATATGTGTATGTGAGGGAACATCAGCTTAAATAAGAATTTCAGGGCATCCTCCCAATGAAAACCTTGCATGTCCTATTTTGGAGCTCTTCATTTTGTGTTGCTCTGAAGCTGTCCGTTGGGAATTTCACTGCACTACCTTTTCTTTTATATCTCTTCCAGCGAAAGGCCACATTATTTGTTCTGAGAGGTAAAGTTCTGTAATCGAATCAGCAGAACTCATGATCAGAGGTTGCCGCAGATGAATCGGCGCTGCTCACTTGTGCTCAAACACTAACAAATGCCTGGGGGAGTAACGGTCTCAATGGATGTTTTAAGCCTGCAATATATGGAAACCGTGGAAAAACTATTGTTTAGTTTCATGAATGCATACATATAAATCTCAAAAGGTTGGCCTTTAGGAGGTTGAAACTCAGCAGGCAACCCTGGCTCCTCTCAGTTATAGCTGTTGGAGTTGTTGCATAGCTTAATTTTGATATACGACACTAACACAGTGCTATGTTTACAGATTCTAATCCCTGAAAAGTATGCATTTAAATTGTAATTGCTCATAGAAGATTTTTGTGAAGAGCACAGTTTAGTGTGCCTTCATTATGGTTGATTTTATGGGTACTGTAACAGAACCCGGTGCTAAATTGTGAAAGACCAAAGTACAGAAAAGCTCCAACATTTCAGTTCTGCTCTTTGCAATAGAGGCTGCATTAGGCAGGGTCAGCTTTCTCTTTGATATGCTGAAGAACAGTGCAGAAGATACACAGATGCACTGCTATTAGTGTCAATGGTGGAGAGAATTAAACATTCGAAAGTGTGGTTACACTTTACTAGAGTCAGTGCTGACAATGCTCACTGCCACAGCAACAGGTGGCAGAAACATGAGCAATCTGGCAACTATAAAAGTATATTACGGTACAATACAAAGGTTCCGAAATTCAAATCTTTAGAGATGGGAATGTATTGATTGGTTTTTTGATTCTGATATCCATCAAGTGATACCCAGTCTGCACCCATGAGTACATTGGTTTCGCTTGCTATATTTATACACCCTCTTCATGAAAAGTCCTTTCAAAATGTGACATGTCTGATGGAAGAGCAGGGTTGTGAAAAGGTATGAAAGCCACAGATTTACTGTATTACATGTCAGAAGCTAGGAAAAACATGTCCATCACTAGGCAACATCTTTGCAGTGCAACTAACATTCGCAAAATCCAAAGACATTCAATTTACAAAGCAAAGAAATCAGCAAACCCTCACTTTTAAGATGGTAAAAATTGGTCATTTTAGCTTGTAAAAAAGCTTAAACAACCACAACGTAATCAATTTTTCTGTCATTTCATTTGATATTTATTCATTGCTTAATTAAATGTTTCATCATTTCTATTTAATTTAATCTGCCTGCCCTTGGGCTCAGATTTCTGCAGAATATCTTTCTAAACAAGATAGCGAAAGCATTATGACTGCAGACATTAAAGGGTTGGGAGACACCTACTTATCGCCCACTTAATTGCAGAGTTTGATTTTCCTTATACAAATGAAGTTTTATACAGTAGTTTTAGAATAATTTCCTTTAAAGAGTAATGACAACGGGTGTATGTAAAATATGTAAAGAGTAAATATTAGCATATCACTTTATCACAGGCGATATTTTGAAAAACAAGGCTAACACGACCCAGCTAGAAAACTGACAGACAGACAGATGTTCAACATTTAAATGTCTGTCTTCAGACTCCCACACACAGTCTGTCTGTTAGCATGATTGACTGTATGATGTGTATACGCAGTCACTGTCACGCTGACCATGTGTCTACAGTCATCTGCAGTAAGGAGAGACACACACAGGCTGGCAGGCAGACAGACAGACTAAACGTCAGATTAGAGTGGCAGACAGACAGATTTGACAGGGGAAAAAAAACATTGTGTACCACTATTTGGAGGGAAAAGATAGCTCGGGAATATCTCCCGGAAGATTGAAATCTCTGTTCACACAGAGGAGCGGCAGTGTGGGGATGTGAAGATACATGGTCAGGGATGGAGATGATAATCTTAATGGACTGGTCGTCTATCTGTAAGCCATTGATTCACACACAAACATGTAAGGGAAGGTTTAAATATCTCAAAAGCCTTCTCCAACTTCTGATTTGAAATCAGCTTACAGAAGGGAGGAGAATTATTGGAAATGAATTTGAGGACAGTGAAAACATGTCTCTATAATTTTAGGACATATTGTTAAAATGATTGTAGCAGAATATCCCGTAGGATTTTACCTAGAGATAATACACACAGATAAGCAATAAGCCTTTACATGGAATATTGCACATTGACGGCTTATGACTACTTTTGTGTGCATTTGTGTGTTCCTGTGTGTGCATTCATGACAGATGTCTTCATAACTGGAATAATAGAAACCACTTCTGCCAGGCCCCAGAGCTACACAGGCACATACACACAGGAGCCCTTTGGCTATCCCATCCACCTGAAGGTTGGCATAATCATGCATAACACACACAAAGTTGGGCTGTCACATCTACTCAAAGTACAGGTTAACTGCGGCCTTAAGCAAAGTCTGTCTCATTAAATATACTTTGTTTACATAGCTTAAGTTTTTCTTATAAAGCATAAAAGATAACAAAACTACTTTACATTTTTTAGGGAAGATAACTAACTGTTGTATAAACTAACACTAAGAAGTAAGAGAGGTTGAGAACTTAAAATGTGCCAGATTAAGACCATGGGTTACACTTTAACCGAGAGTCATCGGGAAATCCCAGACTCAGTGGGTTGACTGGATCATTAAACATTTACTGAACATGAAAGGCGGGAACTGGTCACTGTGACAAGAGGAACAGTGGAGATTTGCTGTAAAGTTTCCACCCCAAAGTGAAACATGCCATAATCAGTTTGTAACCTTATAACTGTACTTCAATGCCACCTATATACTTATAATTAAGAGTTAGTTAATGAACAACCCTTTCTTCAAAGACCCTTGCCTTGCCAAAAACCACCTCCAAAATTTAAATGAGTCTTCCTGGGAAATGGGAAAAGGTGCTTCATACAGGAGTGACCCTGAAAAGCACAAAACGAAACCATGACAAGCTTGAATATGTTACTATATGCATTTCATTACAAAGGACTCTGACTTTGAATTATTACTACCATTAACAATATAATATAATATATAATACAATATAATAACAGAGCACAACTATGATCCGAGCCTAAGGCCTGCAGACTTTGCCTTCATGTTGCCAGGAAGTTTAAAGTGAGCAACAATAAAGATTACATTAGAAAAGAGCATTTAATTTCTAATGTAATCAGTTTTGTTGCTAGAGTATAAATACATTCCTGAAAAGTGAAAACAAATACAAAGCATCATGTCTTGTCTCACAATCAAGACTCTCTGTTATTTGTGCCAAAAATTGTATTTATTTACAATCGAGTGAGGAACCTGGAAACCTGGAAAGGGTCTGATACTAAAATTACGATTGATTAGACACTTGTTTGCAAAAGTATCGATACCAACAAGCACATCAAAACTTGGCAAAGCATCTGACACCTGAGAGGAGAGGTCAGTAAAGCTCCATTTCAGCAACATTCAAGTATTAAACAGTATATCGTAAATGTTAAATGCTAACACTATTATGACAACACAACCATTACCTCACCTCCAATAAACCAGCAGTTTACTAATCCGTTATAACAAATATTCTTCACTTGGGGCCTATGTTCAGTGAAATCTACAAAATTCTGCCAGAGTAGATGTAGAATCTGCCAAAACCATTTTAAAAAACTTGTACTCCTTAATATGATTTGACAGTATTTCTATCCCACTGGGCATCCGATTGGTCTCTATTATTTTTATACTGAATAACGTCTGCATTGGAACATAGCATTCCTACGTTAGTTTTCAGGGATTGATTAAAGTGGCACTCTACAAAATGATCTATCTATCTATCTGCAGTGTGAAGAGTGGGTAGCATATCTTACAAACTTGTAACCTTCACAACCAAAGGACAACTCCTTTATTAAGGAGAGACAGAAGAGAAGAGAAGAGAAGAGAAGAGAAGAGAAGAGAAGAGAAGAGAAGAGAAGAGAAGAGAAGAGAAGAGAAGAGAAGAGA
>NW_024582453.1:812420-823891 GCF_018398535.1 Haplochromis burtoni
GAGAAGAGAAGGGTGTGTTTAGCTACTGAAGGAACAAAGTTACTCAGAGCTCTTTTATTAAAAAGCAGGCTCAACTAAACAAATAGCACCTGGAAACTTCAAACCTCCCGACAGCTGTCTAGCTACACAGACAGACAAGCACAGGAAGAGAGACACAGAGACAAATGGCACATAGATTAACTGACAACCAGGTTGGCAGAGTCACAAAGACGGGTGACAGCATACCAGTACAAGAGTGCTTCAAATATTTAATCGATTCAGGATTGTCACTGTAGAAATTTTTTAACAAGCAAAATAACACTAGACATGAGCTGAAGGTTTATGAAACATTGAAACTATCTGACATTGAATCAAATGGTTCAGAGTTCTTCAAACATGTTCATACTGAGGAAGGTCTAAATATTACTACAGTACTTTAATGCTGGCTTATCAAGGTCAGGAAAATAAAAACCCAAAGAAAGCTCTACTGCCATGTCAAGGTGAGTTCGATTAAATACGCTAAAATAATTGACAAGCACTTAGCCCATGATTAGTAAATGGGATGATTAGTAATGTAGCTAAAAGATGGGATGACAATGGATGACAAAACAAAGCAACATCACTACAACTAATGTCTACACAATGAAAAGGGAACCCTGCGTTAAGGTGGAGGCTATGGGGGAGTTACGACAACATTAAAACCATGAAAGATGAAGCTCGGCTGGCGACTCGTAACTCACCCTTCTCAGCGCGCCCCATGTGAGCTGGATCCAATAGAAGCAAAGCAGAGAATAACAGCACAGAATTAGGTTGGAAAGCATGCACAGGTTCACAAACACAAAAGAGATTTTCATTACATGTTGTTCTGACAGCAATTTTCTCACTTTACGCATTTTTCTGGTCTATTCTGGATAAACTTCTGCTTTTATCTAACTAAACAAAATATATATATTCAAGAAAAGCAAGAATGAAGTAATCCAATATTGCCCCATGACTTTCTTCAGCTTTGCATCCACCCTGTTCAACAGCAGCAGCAACAAAATCAATGCTTTCAGGAATCATATATAAGCAGCTACACTCCAACAATGATTTGTAACCTTAATAACACAGTTGAATGCAATCTGTTTAAAAAATGCAAAGGAAAGAACAAGTCTGAACTAACACAAGTTCACACAAACTTTAAACTTTATCCAAAACACACCCAACCTCTGCCTTCACCCTCTTATTCAACTAATCCCCATGAACTCCAAAAGTCAAGACTGTCTTCACCTGCTACCACTTGCACCAATCTCTCACTCCTTTATGCACATGCACACACAAGTCATATCTCTGTTGCATATATCATTATCACTACACACTAAAATGCACAAGTGGTGCTGAGGCTGCTCATCTGGCTGTGTGAGTGTGAGGCAAAGGGTGTGTGCTTGTGCATGCACTGTAATGTAATTAATCAGCTGTGAGTGTTGATTACTTAATCTGTCATTAGCCAGCCATGTGTATAAGGGTGAGTGAATGTGTGTGTGAGTGTGTCTGTGTGTGTGTGTGTGTGTGTGTATGTGTGTGTCAGGCAGCAGCATTTTCAAGGCCCCCTTGTACCAACAGCTGTGACCAGAGCCAAACAGGGCAGAGCAGAGATTGATGATACAGGACTAGCATCATCATTCATCAGGGATGTGATGTTTCAGGGATTTGGGATGTGTGTTGAATGTGCTGCCTGTCTTGGTTTCCAGTGGAGCGCTATCACTTTCTTGGTTCGCTTTCTTTGCTTGATTGGTGATTTAAACCCATCACGACCCAGTATTTAAGACTCAATCCTCTTCATGACATTATTTAATCTACTGTAGGTTTTCTCTGAGTACTCCAGTTTACTCCAACAGCCCCAAAACACGTGTGTTAGGTGAATTGGCAATTCTAAATTGGCCGTGGCGTGAATGTGATCATGAATGGTTGTCTTTTCTATAGTCTCTTTTTCCTACCTACTCAGCTCAGCTCGACTTAACTCGGTTTTCAGAGTTTTCCTTTATGTGGTAGTACCTGATGCCAAAAACATCAAGCCAAAAAAGTGACGTCAACAGACTGCATGCCACTGATTGGCCACGGAGTGGCTGGATGACTCACGAGGCGGAGTCCTTTACAAGAAACCTGCCATTTTTGAGACCCAGCAACAAGGGAAATCGCTATAAACCACCGCCGTGGTTGAATGACAAAGTGCAGACATTTACCATCGGTTTAGCAGCAGGAGTACCATCGTCTCAATGTCCTGAACTTTTGGTTCACGTTGCTATAAAAACACCTCCCTCATTGAGGTGCTACTCAAATGTAATGGAAAACGACGGAAACAGAGTCAAGTCAAATCAACTTGAGCAGCTGAGTAGCTGTTAATGGAAAGTAGACTGGCAACATATCCAAGGATATGCTACCTGACCAGCATGTCATACAATACAATACAATGTAAATATACAGTTTTTGCCAATACAAACTGTTTATGTCACAAATTATTGTGTGGGATTATATTTGTCATCTTAAACAGACATAGTTGTGGAGGTTTTGCGTTATGAAGCTCTAAAAATGGTTAAGAAGTGTAGAAAGTTAGTGACACTAATCAGTAACCAGTCTTTATTTTCATCTGCTTATTATTGCATTATGAACACCACAGATAACAACTGATATAGCCCATGACTGCAGTCAAAAGTTTGTATTTTCAAAAAATACAAACTTTCCTTTTAAAGTCACTTCTTCGTGTTTTAAGTTGAGCAAAGTCTAACTCAGTATCCACCCTCTTTGCAGTTATTTCACTTTGACATTATGGCATCATCACTACAAGCTGCAGAATTTCTTTGGCATTTTATGGTCTCCGGTTGCTGCTTTGCTGCTAGTCTCTCTCTGTTTATATACCCCTTTGGTCACAGTGGATCAGAGAAGAAAAATATACTCATTAAAAAAACAAAACAAAACAAGAAATCAAATGCCATCCTCTTTTGGGAAGCAATGAGTCAATCAGTGTGCAAAACACACAAACATTTCCCGCACTTCCACATACAGAGCATTAAAAAAGGAAAAAACAACTTTGTTCATATATTTTGATTCTGCCTGTGTAATAATAGTTGTGTTAAACTGTTAAACTGTACAGTTACATTTTCAACTTGTTTTAGGTAAAGTACAGCATTTTGTGAAACTTCAGTTCTTGACGAAGAACAAATTTTTACATCAAAACAACGTACCTTTCCAAAGCAGAAAGGGAGCTTCACTGAGAGTCATTTCAAAGTAAAGAAACCTGCCACAATTTATCAGTGCAAATAGCGCTCTGTTTATTTTGCACGCTGTCACATCCTCTTGAATACGTCTGCATAAACTCATGTAAACAAGAATTTCTTTATATTTTATTTTGCAAAAGTGCCCAAAACTTTCACCCACTGTACACACTTAACCCTCAAACTCATTTATGCTCACGCACACACACACACGCACACAGTCTAATGAGGGATTAGCTAATGAATTCTCTCAGCAGATTAATTACATTTTACAGACTTCCTCCCCAAACAGCTGAAGAAATGAGCCAGCCACTTTCAAAGCAATGGATTTTGTAAAATCTATCACTAAATTGAAATCCGTAGAAACAGATTGGCTCTAAGCAAAGGGACGTTTCATTTGTGGAGAAGACATTAAGATGGATCTGAAGGACTGCAGACTGAGGCATTACTTTTAACGAGAAATAAATAAAAAAGCCTTTGATTTGGCGCCATTTTACATGGCATGAGTAGAATGAGGAGGCATTTTCACATGAATCGAAATGAGAAGCAAACATTTCAGATGCTCGTCTTTTGTACCACTGTACTCCGGAGGGCTTAAAAGCATCGGCCTCCCTCCTTCTCTGTAAGCGACAGCAAAACACATGAATTGACACACACGTTTGCACCACACACATACACGAGACATGACAGACACACACAGTGATTCACACGCATACACACACACACACACACACAAACACTCCCTTCTGCCGTTTTCACAGTCTCTTGAGTGGAGGAGATACCCACGGCCAAAAACCAATGGTTTCTTATTTGTCCCCCTCCTCTTCTCTTTCTCACTGTCCTTCCATTTCTTTCGCCTTTCTCTATTAAAACACACAATTTTATTTCATCTCCTAAATGGGGCAGAAAAGTAATTATAATTAAACTAACTTGGTTCTAATGTTCGAAATACTAAAATAATTTACAATTCTAATTAAACCAGCTCAGATGCTGTGTTCAGTGGCACTGGCAGCCTTTTAATTCGTGTGGAGACAGTGATGGAAAACAATTATTTCACTTCATTAAGATTAAAGACGCCTAGAATCTGTGTCACAACTCGATCAGAGAGGAGACAGATTTAGAAAGTTGTAAAAATTAACATAAACTCGGTTACTGACTTTGTAAAGACAGCTTGTTCAGATTTATTACACTGACTTTGTAAGTGATTAGCCAAAACAAAACTGTGTATAAAAAGTGATAAGAAGAGGCAAGAGACAGGCAGATTTAGAGAAATGCTTTAACTTGCAGTTTGACTTTCTAATTGGGAAACTAGAATAGATTAAAAAACTGAAAGGAGACAAATTTAGTGAGAATGCATCTCAGCGCGGACTGAAAATGACTTCTTTAGTGCTTAATGGATGGTTTTAAAGCCTTGCCACAAATATTTCTTGTCCTTGTCAGTGATATGAGTGTAGCACCCAAACACACATTTCCTTCATTACTAACTTTTGGTCTTATAATTATTGCTTTTTCTCAGTGCCAAGTCATAATGGCTGTATTAATTATCAGCCTGCAAACCTTATCTGCATCACTGGCTGGAGATTTTATTAAACCGGTGCATAAAAACGCTGCCAGTGATAAGTTTACACAAGCTGAACGGTGTTAACTTAAATGTTACCTAAATTTTTTGTATGGTTAGCTGGTACAGAAAATACATGGAGACATATGAATGTTTAGTAAAGAGTGTGCCTGTTAATTTTCCCTGTACTGATTTGCTACAATTATTCTCACATTTGCATGCTTTTATCACTAAATATGTGGCTCTTTTTCTACAACAAAGCCAAAGTTCTCCTTCCGATCCCCTTTTCCACGCTAATGATAGCCCACGTCTCTGTGAAGCGGCATCCAGTCACTAGTATTTACTTGCAAATTAACAGCACTTAAATTCCCAAAGAGGCCTCAGAGAAATTCCACACATTTGTTACCCAGAGGACCAAATGACAATGGGGGGGTATGGGGGGCGGGTATAGGGTGGGAAAGAGGAGGGGTGGAGGCAATAAAACCTCCCCAGATGAAGCTGGAATTAATGTGTAATATTAATGCAAATCATTAACAGGGCTATTGTGAACACTGGAGCGTAAAATTATGATTTTATGTGTGGCGCGTGATGTGTTCTTTGCTGTAACTTTAATGTATGGTTGTGATTTTGGAGGTCAGCTTTCAAACAGCTGTGTGAGCCTCTCCTGCCTCTCTGCGCGTCGGAGATGAGAGTGGAGCAACGGCTGAATGCGGAAATAAAACGCAAACAGGTACGAGATCGAGCGATTACAATGAGAACGTAAGGAGTTTGGTTTCTCGGAGCTGGAGGAGTCGTTTGTTTGTTTTGTAACAGCGGATAACTTCCGCGAGTTCATTTAGGCGACTTGCAAAAGCATCGTCCCAAAAGTGGCGAGCAGCACTGTTGCAGCGTTTTTCCTGTGCATACGTGTTTCTGCAGGCGAGACGGACAAAAGAGCTTCAAAGGCTCACTGCGCTGCGGGTTACTGTTTAAACTCAAGTCCCGAAGTCAAGCAGAGGGGTGGTCTTCCAACGGATCCCCCGCAAAACGAGGTTTAAAGTATCGCACTCTGCGCGTGACCGTTTTGATGGGAAGTTTCGGGCATTTCGCAAAAATCACGCGTAACTTGATGAATGTGGTAACCAGAAACCAGTTACCGAAAAAGTATCTCAGTCTGATCTCTTCAGTCACGCAATGCCAAAAAGCAATACCCCTCTTTATCAACATGCGATCGACGTGCAGACTGTATTCCCAACCATTAGGTTTGATTGCATGCAGCGAGAATAAAGTTGGAGATGAAGCGGCTCATTTGGTTTGCAAAGCGCCAGCAGCTCGTGGCGCTCGCAAACCCAACTGTCCGCTAGCTGGAACAAAAGAGCAACGCTCCTTTAGAAAGTACTTTTAACACATCACAGAGCGCAGGGTGATATTAAATAAAAAGCTCGCAAGCATTTAAGGACGATAAAGATCAAAACAAACCAATCCATCATGCAATTAAGGTGACACATTAGCGTGTCACGAGATGGAAAAACAGCAAAGTGCACCAGGCTTTTAATAAAGGTTGTACAAATCAACGCTGTCTTGCTACATAAATATTATTATACAGTGATGTCCGGGCACACAGGAACTTTTTTTCTCCATTCATGCGCTGCGAGACTGCACTGCTTCACGGCCAAGCTCAGCTCTGCTTGAAATCTACAGGAATAAACGACGCTCAGCGCAAAAAAAAAATTCAAATCTTTCCACTTTAATCCTACTTGCTCATAACTGCAAATGTATGCAATGCTTCCTTTTATTCGTAAATCAGAGGCATAGTAACTCTCGGGCTTGAAGACCTGCGATGCGAAGAGCCAAGCAGAAATGCAGCAACTTAAGTTTTAGGCATTTAAGATAAGAGTTGGCGATCCAGGTTATGAGTGAGATTACTTGTTCATATAAGAGAGCGCAAACAAGGTTTTAAATGGGCTGCATTCAAAGCGTCGCACACAGGCGACTTGCCTGCGACGAAGTGAGCATTTCACATTTTAACAATGTCAAAAAGGCATCTCCACCTCATGAGAATGACCATTTCCACGTCCGCCGACATTTAAAAAGCCCACATATGTGATAAAACAGGCGATACGGTGCATTTTCAACACCGAGGCTAACTTTTCTCGCACACCTAAACACACCTGTCTGGAATTTATGAGCTTAAACCAACGAGGAAAAAGAAATTGTCGCCTAAACTTTTTCTTCTAACACACGACACAACACAAACCACTTCAAACTGTCGTGTTTTTCTTCTTCTTTTTCCTCTTACCTGTCGGTATTTGGCCAGAGACGTTACCAACTATCGAACAGAGAAGCAGGAGTCCCATGAATACCGAGAAGAGTGTATCCATGTTTAAAGCCGTGGCCGTGCGAGAGTCTGTAACAGTTTCTCCCCCCCTGAAAGTTTTTTTTTCTTTTTTCTCCGTCTCCAGTCTTCTTTATCTATTTCTTCAGCGGGTTATTATTCCTCCTGTTGTGATGAATTCAGCGGCCCCATTCTCTTTTTTCCTCTCTCTCCCCGTTTTCTCTCTTTTCGCTTCCTACGGGCTCTCGCGGACTCCACACTTTGTTTCACGCGGAGTGCAGTGAGGGAGCGCGAGGGAGAGAGAGAGAGAGAGAGAGAGAGGCAGGGAGGGCGAGCTCAGCAGAGAAAATGTGTGACGTCACAAATCAGGAGTTTATTGAAAAATAAAAAATAAGGAATTAATAGAAACGATGTAACAACAACACCCTGGTTTTCTATTATTTTCTATCATTTTATAAGTAATTAGCATATGCAGATTGAGGGTTTTTTTTTTTTTACTTTATAGTATTATGTTATAACTCTGCAGTATTGGTGACATGTTTATGACCCCCATGCCATTAAGCTACGATTAAATTTTAGATTAAAAAAGAAAGAAAATTAACTTGATTTATCATCTACTTGACCTTTTATGTTCTTTCTGGCAAACTCTCTGGCTTGCATGTGCTCAAGTGCACACACACTTACACACACACACACAAGCCACACACACACACACACACACACACACACACACACACACACCATAATAACTGATGGGGGGGGGGGGGGGAGGGACGGTGTGCATTCATTTTCCCGGAGTCGTGCCCTAATCCTAAAACTAAGGTCCCTAACCTTAAACCGAGTCTTCAGCCTTCTTTTTGTCCCAACAGATGAGTCGGGTCCTCTCAATGGGACTGCGCAAACAGATTAGGTCTGCACAACATGAGTAACGCCAGTACCAACACACACAGAGTCATGACAATGTCAAGTATGTTTCCCACTGCGTTATTTAAATACTTTTATGTAATCTAGCTGTTGCTTTTATTTTCATTTTAACTAGAACTGATCTGACTACAAGTGAAGAAAAGAACTGAAGGAGTGGAGAGAAAAAGAGAGCGCAATGTCTTGCAATATATTTAATTCCTTACTGCTAAGTTATTTGTCATTATCAAAAAGTCATTGTTTCATTACAGCCTTCTCTAAGTAAGTACTTTTTTGCATTAAATTGCTAAAATAGTAACAAAAAAAGAAAAAAGAAAAAAAAGAAAAGACACAGTGGGAAAATGAACCTTTGTGTTGTTTAAAAACAAACAAACATGTTATGGTCATAAAAACAATGATAAATCTCAAAATAAAGAGCCCTGATACAAAAATATGCATAATTCCCTGCACAAAACAGGACGCCTGTCCAACACAGGTCTCTTCAAACTGCTTCCACCTCCAAAGAAAACCATCCAAATAAAGGAAAATAAACAGAATAAGAGGAGAGTAAAGGAGTGAAGGAGCAAAGAAGCACAATATATATCAAAGTGCTCGTGTTATATTGAAAGCCATTTACAGTGCAGAAAGATTAACCAAATTAGAGTTCTGCAGTACAAAAACCATCCTCCAAAGACAGAAACCAGAGCGGTAAAGACTTGAATGTGCAAAGTCATCAAGATGTACAGCCAGGAGCTGCTTCCATTTGATTTAAAGGAGGCCTTGTGGACAGTTGGTGGACTATGACCAAAAGTGAACTCTTTTTTTTTTCTTTTTTTTTGAGCTGAGAACCTTTTTGTCAAAGAAAATTACTGCAACATCCTTGATGACCTTTTACATCTCCTACTTCACTCCATAAAAGTGCACCACCACTAAAAGAAAAAGTGTATTTATCAAATTTTAATTATATGCAACTGTATGCTAGTGTTTCTGTGTGCCACAGTTTGACTTGAAAACATATCATTTACCCACACTTCACCAACAGCCAAGAGTTGGTGACAGTATGTCAGAGTGAGGCTGGATAACATCATGACAGACCTGTCAAAAAGACAAAATAGATGTGATTTGGTACACAACTGAGCTAAAAAATAAAAATAAAAATATGTGGCGTGGTTGGAAATGTATGAGCAGGGAACAGGTGTGCATCCTCTCTGTGTGTTTTGTCTCTCTTAGTGCCACATCTCCCACATGAAAGGTGTGAAGAATCTCCTTTCCCAAGTTTCAGCCTGCGTGAGACGGGAATATTCACATAGGCATCCCCTGGTTTCTGCAGAGAAAATAGATGTAGTGCCGAGTGTTGCTGTGCTGGTAATTACATGTTTCTTCTTACTGTCGTAACTGTAAACTGTGGCTAGCTAGCCTATTGTCCTGTATGTAAACCTGTGTATCTGTCACCAAATATCACTTTTAGATTCAAATCTCAACTTGCTAATGTTGCAAAGTGTTTGTACCCTGCCATTATACGTAGATGGCCGTGTATTCTCACTACTGCGCTCACTGAAATTGCAGGTTGCAGGTTGTTCATTGCAGTTATTCGCTTGAACACAGTTCTGTCATGCCATATTTTTGCGGTATACACTGATGTAAAAAGCTCTTGCATTTGCGGTGTTTGAATACAGCATGGGTGGAAATCATTATCGCATATGCGTACTCTCTGCGATTTCGCATGGACACAACTCTATATGCAGCTGCATTCTAATGTTTACTGACTCTAAGCTGTATTTATAGATAAACAGATCTTTTGTGCATTGCAACACACACCATGACAGATATGTGATATTAAAAGTGGATACTTTTTCATAAGGATTTGTGCCAAAGCTCATATTTCACAGTGTACTATACACTCTGATGTGCTGTGGATTTTAAGATGCTTCTCTCCAGTCATTGTTTTTATTTATTTATTTTTTTATCCCTCACATCAACCGAAGTAACGGTGCTGCATTTCAGGTGACAAAAGACAGCATACAAAACATGGCATGTAGTCATCGTTGTGTAATAGTACACCGCTAGACTGAAAGTTAGTCTACAAAGGAAAATACACTATGCTGGAAATGGACAGCAAGCATAAATAGATTTTTTATCTTGAAGCACTCCATGACCCCTTTCGATCTCCATGCAGGTACATTGTTCCTGTGCCGGCAATTTTAAGCAATCTAACCTGTCACAGCACTCACTGGAGCTCAATGGTAGCTCAGTGCAATTTTAGGACCAAATGTTCCATCTAGTATCTGTTGTATGATGGATTGCACAAGAGGCCCATGTGCCTTTTAGCTCAGCAGACAGGAACATCTACTCGACAATTCTTCAAAACCATATTCTACATGGGAATATATATATATATTAGTGTTGTAGTATAATATATATATAAACCATATATATATATATATATATATATATATATATATATATTATATATATATAATTTTATATATATATATATATATAATAAATATATATATATAATTATATATAATATATATATTATATATACAACATGTGCATTTGGGTAAAGTCTATTATGGTAAAGGTCTGGGTAAAGTTAATAGATGGGATGCAAAGTCAAATCTCTACTCCACAACTCAGTACGCACCCATAGTCAAACCGCTCCCTGTGGATGTGGCAACACAATGACCCTGAAAATGCCATTTTCAGGGTCCCAGGTTCTTGTTTTCAAGGTTTTGAGCTTTAGATTCCTCTTTGCTTTTGTGATCTTTTCTTGCATTTCCTCTGGTCCGCAGTGTCTGCTTTGTCTTCTCTGTTTGTAAGAGATGCCATCGTACTACTTTTGATGTCCTGCTTTGTTTTTGAACCAATTTTCTGACTGGGTCATCTGTGTTTTCCCTCCTGTCTAACAGTCTCACCTGCCTTATTGTTGCCACCTGTGCTTTGCATCCACCTTTTTCTTTCGCTGATTTTTTTATGCTTTCTGTTCTCATTTTGAATTCCTGATTTTTGGGATTTATATTACTTTTTGAACTTTGAAACAATTAAGAGGGGTTTTTTTTCCATCTGTCTTCTTGCCTAGTTTACCGTCATATTGCCTGAAGTCCCCAGAGTCAGTGTTAGTACTTGTCTTTGAGGATGCATTGCAGTCTTCTCCTCCTCCTTTCCTCAGAAAGAAACTTCAGCATCAGCACTGGTAAAGGTGTAGAAAAAGTTAAAAGACACAGCAAAGAAATCACAGTTTTTCTTCTTTTTCTGAAACATCTCATCTTTTCAAACTGTTGCAGCATCTCGCTCTGTAAATTCTGGGACTTGATATATAATTAAAATGGTAAAGATTGGCACAATCATGAATTCACGTGCACTAGGGTCTCAAAATTTAAAAGTCCACAAAAAAGCCAAAACAACACCAAAGACACACCAACATCGTTTGGCACACATCACATTTTGCAAGGGCAGCAACTGCTAG
>NW_024582453.1:850838-860722 GCF_018398535.1 Haplochromis burtoni
GGAGTTTAGGTCCATACACGGCTAGTGACGTCAGACTTAACGACCGGATAAAAAGAACCGGGGTGAAACTGATTTCGCAACACCGGTTTATGTTCGACAATAATTTCACAGACAGGCCTTTAAGGTGTTGTGGATAAATAGAACAAAATAAAACCAGTACCGGTGTTCTGGGAATCTATCCTATCTCACAAACCATCCTACCCATTGTTTCTGCGCATGCGCATAACACAAACCCCATTTGCCAAAGTAGGACGGTTTCTCAGAAAGAAAATGAAGATTTATTCACAACACACGAGAGTTAATGATGAAAACGATAAAAGAATAACGTTAAATCATAAATTTCCCACCTAAGCCTCAACTCTTGCAGCCCGGTACCAAACAACTCATGCCGGGGTTTGGGGACCGTTGCATTAAGCTTTGGGTTCTTGCCAGGAGAAGATTATACGTGCATTTTCTCCCAGCCTTTGGAAGAAATAAACTTTTGTTTTTCACATTCAAACTTCGGCTGACATTGACTTAGATTCTTACAATGTTGTAATGAGCAATGTCTTGGTCAATAATAACCTGAACTGTATTCGAGACAGCAGAGTTGTTGTGCGTTGAACTCTGTTTCCGATGAACCAAGCAGAAATTATGAAGACAAATTCCATTCTTACCGTTGGTAAGTCCTGAGTTAGCCCTCATTTCTATACTTTCTATTTCCAAAGAGACAGAATTCCTTATATTTTTTAAAGCATTCTTGAGCAATAGTCCTCTGGGCTTTCTGAAAGTCTTTCAAAGTTTTTCTTTGAACATTTGCTTTTGCTCTTTCACTTATTTTCTGTCCAGTCCTTGTACCTGGCCATTTTAAATCTTAAATTGTATTTTTAGGCATGTGTTACAAGCAGCCTGTCACAAGAAAAATATTTCTTTACATGAATGTACAAATAATGCCAAAGATAACAAAACCTGACAGGCAAAAAATAGTGTTTTTGCACTAACAAGGTGATCGCAAAAGGGCTATTAGCCAACAATCAAGTTCAGGGTTTGTTGAAGAATAAACGTGATCCTTACATATATTGACTTTCAAGCTTGTTAGAATTTTCTATTTATGCTTACTTGTTTCAATAAATCACCTAATTTCTATATTTTTTTAGCAAAATATGTAGAAATGAGTGGTACCTCAAGATTTTTATGCTTTATTTTTTGTGATTTAAAAAACTGCTGACTTGTCTATTCACCAAAAAGTCAAGAATTTGAGTTTTCATTGCATCTCTTTCACTGTTCTTTCAGCCTAAGAAAAGGACGCGAAAGCTCTTTAGATAAATAAACCAGCCTCCTCTCTTCTCCTCTCCTCATAGGCTTCGACAGGTACTGAGTGTGGCAGAGCTGAGTGAATTGGTTGCTGAGATGGGTCATTAGCTTTTCGCCCTTGCCATCGATCTGAGGCAGAAGAGACGTGGGAGAAAGGGAACGATAGACGGAGCGAGAGAGAGAGACAGGAGTACGGTTGGGCCTTTAAACTGAGACGATTGGAAAGAATGAAACACTGAATGAAGTGACTGCAACAGAACGGGCCAGGTTAAATGGATTAAACTGTCCAGATTGCTTTGTTTTAACTTAATGTCGCAGGATCCGTAAGTGAGTCTGATAAGGCCGCCATTTTATGCCCTGTCATGCATGACACCGTGGACAGTTTATTTGGAAACACAAAATGGAATGGGAGAAATCCATAAAACCAGCAAAGAGGATTATTTTGGGCTTAGTTATCCAGACCAGTTAATCTACTGATCAGAATTAACAAACTACCACAAAAGGGGAACTCTGAATGTTTTTTTTGTATTTCTTATTTAAACCTTAATTTTAATATCTTTTTGACATCGGCTTTAAGTTTGGCAGCGTTAGTCCATCACATCTGTGCAGATTACCATTTTCTGATCACTAATCCCAGACTTTGTTAATTCCATGAAATTTCGTCAGGTCATTTTTAACAGTTTAAAGAGCCTAATTTCTAAGTTGTGTTGGATCTTATGATCCACAACAACAGATATGATGAAACATCTAAAGGTCATTTAAAGAAGTACACATAAACCATAGAATATCTCTTCAAAAATGACAATCCAGCTTCTGAATTCACACTAATAACAAAACTGAGTGTTTTAAAAAATAATGTACTGAATTAAATCTTAAATAGGTTAATGGGAAACATGAAATTGCCCATAGGTGTGAATGCGGGAGTGAATGTGAGTGCGATTGGTTGTCTCCAGTCTATGCGTTAGCCCTGCGACAGACTGGCGACCTGTCCTGGGTGTACCCTGCCTGTTGCTATGAGACAGCTGGGGCTCCAGCACCCCTCGTGACCCTGAAAAGGATAAGCAGAACCGAATTGATGGATGAATTAAATCTATTAAAATGCTACTCATACTAATAAGAAAGGAGTGAGTCAATAAAACCAGCCCGGGCTAATGAAACTGATAACAAAAAAGAAAAAAAAAAGTTGTTGTAGTTGCCACCAGTAGTTTAAACTAGAGGTCCCTAACCTGTGTACACCATGCCAAAAGTATAAATAGTCCTTCATTGGCGCATGAAAAGTGTACCCTTTCTCTTTTCTCCCAGCAACAGTGACTTGCCTTCGTGTATGCTCTGCGTGTGTCATGTGCATGGTGTCTGATCACGGGGAAGACAGTGTAGAAGAAGGAGGAAACATCCACTCTTGGTGGTGCTGGACAACTTGGGCAGAGGTCTGAACTCTGTCGTTGCCGTGCTGTCCTCCTCAGTTTGCGTCGGTGCTGATGCTGACTTCTGATGCTGTGCGAATGCCGCATTTCTCTTCTTGCCCCTGTCAGTGCTCAAAGAAATGCCAGCGTTCCATGGCCTCCCTCGAATTAAGGTTAATTTTCTCTGCACGTTTTGCCGCTGTGCTTCTCAGGTCACTCTGCCGTCTCTCTCACCCCATCCTGCTCTGCCGTGCCTCTTTTAAAGAGTGGACTGGGCAGGTGTGATTGATTTTGCATCGTTTGGGGCAGTTGTGGTTTGGATGCAAAACACTGAATAACAATTTTTAAAATAAAAGTATGCAAAGATTACAATAAAATAATATCATGCAAAATTTAAAACAATCAAAATCCACCAATAACATCACACAATAAAATACATGGCAAAACGTGACCTCCACCTGGTGACAATGTGAACGTGCTGTTTAATTCTATTAAATTCTTTTGCTTTTAGCATTAACGCTCATTTCGTACCTTAAGTGGCCATAGGAGCAACTTTAATTTCAGAGAGTGTGTTGACTTCATTTTTTAGCTGTTTGCCATGAACACTCTGGTATTGCCTAAACCTATCCTAACCTAACCAAGTACCTATTGTAGCACAGAGTTGCTTGCATGGCTGTGGACTGTATGCACTTTTCCGTCTACTTCCTCCTCCACCTTTCCTCCTGCCAGAGCATCATGAGTTTTCCTTCCCTTTGCCAGCACCCTGTAATTATCCTCGAAGATGTGCTGCGTTTGTGTTTCTCTTCACAATTCTTAAATACAGCTTTACCGCATCTATTTAGGAGCGTAGGTGGAAATTGCCTGGATTCGACTACGGTATATGGTAAAAATGCCTCAATCCCATCCGCTCATCCCCTCCACCGTCTTTACAATCTTAATGATCTGTGACATCACCACCTCGCCGTTCTAACGGACTGTGACATCACTGTAGTTGTGTTTA
This sequence comes from Haplochromis burtoni, assembly GCF_018398535.1. Classification (NCBI taxonomy): domain Eukaryota; kingdom Metazoa; phylum Chordata; class Actinopteri; order Cichliformes; family Cichlidae; genus Haplochromis; species Haplochromis burtoni. The sequence continues at coordinate 854,535 of NW_024582453.1, forward strand.
TTGATTAAAATGCTGGCAGCCTTCAGGAAGTTGAAATAAGATTCAATCCAATCAGGCTCTACTTAATAGCATTAGTAGCTGCTATTGGCTGGCTGGTTGCTCAGTAACCTGATTAGTACTAAAGCAGTTTGATGCTAATGAGATTTGGTCTTATTGGTGTCTGATTAAATCAGATCATGAATGTGTGTGTACACACACACACACATGCACACACTTGCAAATACAAACACATATGCATACATTTAAGCATATATCATATTCATATGCTCATTAACAAAACAGGCATATAGGATATACTGCACACACAAGCACATACCCATATTATGATTATGTCACTATGCAACACTTGAACAGAAAACCCCCTGATGAGTCAAAAACAGATCGGGAATGATGGTAGAAAAGGCTGGAGAGAGGATAAAGAACAGAATGAGGAGTAGCACTTCTCAGTAATAACCCAAAGGTGAGTCCTGGTGTGTTTACAATCTCCCAAATTATTCTTTTAAAGCTGCTGATTTTGAGGCATGACAGGAACAGAAAGAACGGGTTGTGTGATTTAGAGCTTCTCAGAATCCGGGTTCTGCTCTAAAAACCAACAACTGACGTGAGAAACTCCATCAATCCTCTGGAACTGTTCCACTTAGAGAGCAAACGCTAAGAGGTTAGACACCCCAGCGAGGGCGCGCAGTCGTCCGCTTGAAAATTCCCGTCCAAGCCACGTAGGCTTGTGTATACATCCGCATTTCACAACATCCGAACATCTGCTATGAATATTTTTCAAAGGTTTATCATGTCAGATAACTGTGTCTCAGCACTCTCTGCTGTGCTAATGAAAGGAAGGAAGCTGCAGGTACAAAGCCCAGTATGTGTGGCTTGATACCTGCCACACGTCTTTTCTTATTGGAAAAACAATAAACTATTAAATTTGCAATAATATGACTAGGACTCGAGAGCAGTTTAATTCTATGTTCTAAAGTAATTGGCAAAAAATGAATCAGGGATTATCATTTTTTTCTTTATAGAATGTGGATGAGTCTTTGGTTCAGAGAATTATATTATTCCTACAGACTGAGTGATCGTTAAGTATTGGTTTTGATGACTGCCTTGGCAAATGGAGCACAGCTCATGACAACCTGCCAACTGGCCAGGAGCTGATGAATGAATATTCATGAAAGAACCAGTCGACTGTGGAGACTCAGACCTAATGTCCAAGAAGAAACGATTAAATTGCATCCTTTCTAATGTTTTCAGCCTTCTGTCCACCATAAACTAACTTTTTTTTTCACAGCCCCAAATAGCTTTTCAGAAATGCAAGCCAGGGTGGATAAATCTTTAAAAGATGGTATTGTTTATTTTACCCTGAGCTTATGTCTGTTTAGAGGCAGGTTCTTTCATAGAAGTCGTGATAAAAAGGCACGCTCTCTGTAGAGTGCATACCTTTTGTTGAGCTTTAAGTTTACTAGAACTTTCTGTGAAAAAAGTGAGGAACTGATCAATCTCTGTGCAGGGGTTTTTTAAGGTCATGTTTATGAGCAACAATCAAATCTATATTAAAAAATAAAACCAGATCAAATATTGAAGTTTGCCTGATTCTGTCAAGGCCCTGTCCATAAATACACGTGTACTTTAGTAAACTTAGCCTTTTATTTTTCCTTTTAGTTTGCCATCCACACATAAACAGAACTTTTAAAAACCTCCATGCATGCTGAAGACTTTTTTGACAGCAGACTGTGCACTACAGTTAGACTGTGGATGGATACAGACTTCTGATTGGCCAACATTTCACTGCCATTGGGGTTATATCACCACATGTTCCTTTGAAATGCTTTTGACAGCATTTCACATCACTTTCAGCATTTTTGTGTGGATGGAGGAATATATGAAAATGAAAACAAAAAACAAAACAAAAAAGTTTTAAAAAATTCTCATGTATGAGTAGATCCAGGCCTGAAGTCTGTTCACTGCCTCCATGGGTACCATGGGTCATTAAGATATTTGCAGTCAATTTTACCAGGTGAAAGAAGCAGCTTTACCAAAAACCTACCACTGATTGCTTTGGTCACCGGCAGAATGTTTCTATACTTCGCATAAAGTTTGCATCTTACACTTCTGCAAACACACACACACACTACAAACATAGTAGCCACTCAGATCTATAGTGAGGGCAAATGTGTTCACATAATAGTTGGCACGTTGTGCCTGGAGGTTGCTGGCAGTCTCTCAATTCAACTGGTTGCAAAAAAAAGGTCCTTGTGTTTGCTTTGGTTGCTAGCAGAATGGTGCAATGGCCTGCACTGAAGACGCTCACTTGTCTGCAAACCCTTGCCAGCTACTCTCCAAGCAGTAGTGCAACTATGGTGCGACACAAACTGGAAACATAGACTGATGCCTTCAAAGTAATAGTTCTGAAAAGTGTTGGTTTCAGCAGTAATGCAGAGCTTTTAAACTGTATTTGAACAATCATGGTTTGCATTGCAGAATAGTTGACAAGTGTTTGCAGACAAGTCAGTGTCTTTCATACAGACTATAGGCCACTGCACCATTCTGCTAGCAATCAAAGCAAATGCAAGTGCAAGGAGCTTTTTGGTGCAGCATCCTCTCTGCAGACCTTTTCATCTAGAGACTGCCAGCAACCCATATGGAAAAGAAATAGTAAAAACTTATATGTGACTACTCATGAAAGTGGTCACTTTCATGAGTAAATCATATAAGGCTTACCGGTACATGATTTACTCATGAAAGTGGCCACTTTTTCATTACTTTCATACATTGTTTTAGTAAGTATCCAAAACATACAAGTTTCATTATATAATTTTTCAAGGGATCTTATATCTGTTTTCACTCTTATATGCTTTTCATACAAGTTTCACACAAGACAGATACAAACTTTATAAGATTTATATATATCTTTTCCATATGGGAACCTCCAGCCTCGATTTACCAAATATTAAGAGAACACATTTTCCCCTCTTTTAGACCTGTGTGAAACAGACTAACCTCAGTGTTAGTCTCATGTTTTATCATTTGACATTGGTAGTAGTTTCAGAAAATAAGCTAATGTTAGTTGCTTATTCCTGCTAAGTTATGGTTGCAGTAATATAGTCCTCAGCAGTTTACCCGGAAAACAAATACTTGCAGAAGGCATGTTTATGCTCTTTGTGTGTGCATTTTTGCAGAAGTGTAAGGAGCTGGACTGTGTGAACACAAGAGGAATCTTGCGTGTGCTAATGCATGCTGGATGACAAAAAAATCTTCTAGAAGAATATGCAGAGGAAAAAAAAATCTGTTGATAGTAGCTTTGGCTGTGTGTGTGGTGTGTAGGTGTGTGTATGTGTGTGTGTAGGTGTGTGTGTGCGTGTGTGTGGTGTGTAGGTGCAGGCTTCTTTTTTCTTTGCAAGTTGAAATGCCAACGCCTCTTTTCACTCTTACTGATTCCCTTATAATTAATCAGCCATGCAATTATACTGCAGAATAGAGAAAGAGAGAGAGAGAACAAGAGAAGGGGGGGAGCACGATAGGGTGAGAGAGGGAGAGAGAGACACAGGGAGTATGGAAAGAGAGAGCATGAAAACTTCTATTGTGGTTGAGCAGGAGGGAGAAAAAAGAAAGTGATGAGGGGAGAGAGAAACGTAGAAAGAAAGGGTTTTTCATGAAAGGTGATAATAAGGAGCCCTTAAAAGAACAAATGAAAATGTCATTTCTCCACCATCACCCCCCTGTTCCACCCTCCCCCTTGTCCTGTGGAGGGATAATGAGGGGGGAAAGGGAGAAAGTGAGGGAGAATGAGTGTTTCTCAACATGAGACCTTTTGTCGAAACATCTCCACACTCCTTTCCTCCCTTGGCTTTTCTCTCTTTTCCTTGTACCCTGACATCTTTCCTCCTCCACCTACCTTTTTTTGCCATCTCCCCCTCACCACCCTTTTCCCTTTGCTGGGTGTGATTATTTTCCCGATAAGGACGTGTCTTCCACCACCCACGCCAACCCCTCTAAACTCACTTTCTTCTTCTTCTTATGCCTGCACTCTATTATACTGGACATTAATTCCAGGTTGTTATCAAACCGAAAGATTTGGATTGGGCCACAGCTGAGTCTCTGTCCTTCTTTTCAACCAATAGAAAGGTCAGTTATTATGGTAATAGGACACAGTTTGATATTAGAGCTGCTCTTTTTGTTCTAGACAAGTTTCATTACTCTGGAGGAGCTCTCATTACAAAGAACAACGCCTCACTCTGACTCTCTTTTGTCGAGAGGATAATACACGAGGCGGGTGAATGTAGAACACTCTCTGCTCACTGTAAATAAGCTCCTGAGGTGCCCTTGAGCAAGGCAATTAACATTTGACTCCCTCTGCTGTTTTAAAGCGCAGGACATTTTGGAAAGCGATATAAATTATAATTTTGCATATGGCAACAATTTAAAACGCCCTCGCGCCGGAACGTTCGCAAAATAAGAATTTACCTTCAGTTCGATTTGCTTTATTCAGAGCCTGCATTCAGCGGAATATCAAAGCAGCTCAGCGTTACTTCATCTTCACAAGCACGTCTTTTGCACAGTAGACACTTGACATTCAAGTGTCAGAGCTGTGCTTTTAGCGCCGCTCTCGATAAGGGAGTCCACTGTTTGGTGCTGCCTCACCTGCCTTTGAGGCCATTTCACATTTTAAGCCACAACTACTGAGAAATCACTCATTTGCAGTGAAAGGTGAGCGCAGACCCGTGGGCAGCCTGGCAAGCAGGGCAAGAAACTGACTCCTTCTCATGGAAACTGCTGTGAAACCACAGGTGAATTGTGTTGAGCTTTTTGAGGCCATCTGCGCACAACACTGAGCTTGACCAATGACATGTCAGCCCCAATCGCTCTGTCAGAAAGGAAAAGGTAACTCCTGCTGTGCACGGTTTTATTCTGATGTGTGTACTGTACCAGAGTTCTTTGAATCACGAGTGCCGAGTGGAGCAGCTCTCTCTTTGCTCTATGTTTGCAGCGAATGTGTTCCGATTAAAATGTTCTCTCTTTGTCGGGAGAAAAATCGAAACTTTTGTACCAATAAAATATTTGAGCATGTTGTAAAAAAATTACACATGACAAACCTGGTACTAAACCGTACCAACATTTAAAGGGGCTGAGGTAAATCCTTTAGTGAAGAACATGAAACAACTCCTACAACAGTTTGAAAATGTAAAAAAAATGTTGACTGTTATCTTTCTGTTGATTGATTGTTAAATGGATTACCCTTTCCCTGGCACAGGGACATCATTTCAGTGGGAACCATACATCAAGAAGTTGACGATGCTGCAGTCATGCTGAGGAAAATGGTGATTGGAGACTCTGGCATAAACCAAATTACTGCAACTAATTGCAGTGAACTTGAAATCTTCTTGTCTTTTGAAATGGTGGCTTCAAGCTCAGGTTCTGTCAGAGCAGGCTGTGTAAAACTATGTTGCCATAAATATTCACTGTAGTGGTTTTCTTAGTTTTGGGCAATATTTCTTTCCAAAGGTCAGCAATGGCTGAAAAGAAAAATTCTGTCAGCTTCCACCAGTGTTTAACTCTGTTGGAAGCTCATCAAAGTTAATTGATGGATTAGCTCTTGATGTAATGTTTTCATTTATAGTCAGTGACACTTTCACTCGTACATTTTCTTTATGTACTGTCTTAACGGCTAACATTTAAATTAAAATGTTTGCATTTATTTCATAATGGGAAAATGTAAGTTAAGGTTTGGATTTTAAAAAAAAGATGTTTATTTCAAAAACTTAAAAAAAATAGGTATACATTTTTAGTAATACATATATATCCATGACAACGACCACATTCATAATACTGATGCTTTCAGTAATGCAGAAAGGGAGCTGTAGTTGAAACTCTTGCTTCTTCCTCCGCTTAGTGTTCCCAGACTGCAACAAGGATGTTGTGCCGTGGATCTGCAGGCGACACACAGCTTATCGTCTGTGAAAGAGTTTTAAGTTGATTCTGTTATGCAGCCACAGGGAGGTTGAGTCCAGCTGGACCAGACTGATCAGAGATCAGTGAAACACACCGTGGAATCAGACGAGACTATTACCAAAAGATACAGAGCCTGTGTGTGTGTGCGCGTGAGCAATTTATCTTTTATTTTCCCACCCTTCAACAACAGCTTGTGTGTGTGTTTGTCTGTGTGTGTGTGTGTGTGTGTGTGTGTGTGTGTGTGT
>NW_024582453.1:860742-879581 GCF_018398535.1 Haplochromis burtoni
TGTGTGTGTGTGTGTGTGTGTGTGTGTGTGTGTGTGTAGTAGCAGATGGGCAATAGAAGAATCAGTAAATTAATCCTCAACACATCGCAGACCACTAATTACTGATTAATAACCACTGGTCTGCTCTCTCTGGCTTTTCCCTCCTCACACATACACAGTTCAAAGTGGTATAATAAAGAAAATGAGTCAGAAATTGGTGGAGGTAGAGCACCAGAAATAAAATCTCATAAACAGAGACAATGTGGGAGAAAAGAATGGAAGAAAAGATTTGGTTAGAGAGAGCGGGCAAAGAGAAAGATGAAGCAACAAAAGGGAATAAAAGTCTGTTGTCTTTTCATCAGCGCAGTCATTGTTTGTAATCCACTTAGATAGACACACACGGACACACAGGCGCACACATTTATCTATCTATCTATCTATAACAGGACGGGTGTTGCTCTTCTTTCTGCCACAAAAAAATAGTGACAGATAACAGATGACTGTGTGCAGCTACAAATAGCTACACAGCTGATCAATGCTGTGCATGTTTGTTCTTCTGAAATTGCTCCAAGTATAAGCCTGGTTACGTCAGTGCTGTTGAGTTAATGATACTTCAATTCAAAACATATTTGTGTCAAGTTTTTCTTTCCAGCTAGAGATAAAACCTCACAACTTCAGTGACTAATACATTTTAACCCACAGAGGAAGATAGTGTATCACTGTCATGTGCTGGTGACATTTTTTTGCCTTTATAAAAACTAGTTATCTTCAGAAGTTTGCCTGCTCTTTGCTTTCTTCCGCTCTAGGACCAACATGCCATGAGCTAAAGATAAGTTTATCCAAGGTCTCAGATTACTTGTAAGTCTTACTAACTACTAACTGCTAACTACTGGAAAGAATCATATGTTTTTTCATGTTGATCTTGAAGATGATATCCTGTTTACCTTGGATTTTTTATGTCTGGTGACTGGACAGCAACTACACACTACTGTTTGCACCGATCGCTATCATGTGTCCACAAGATGTTCAGCTGTCCACTTGTCTTCAGATTTAGTTACATCCAGTGTGACAGCTGCTTAGTTGCTGTAGTACGGCTGGTACATACACCTGTAACAAATCAAGTGCAGCCTTTTTTAATAGGTTTAAAAGAAAAATGCACAACCTATATTTTTTGTAAAAGGAACAAAGGGCAGAGGACAAGCTGAAAAAGAACCACAATGATTACATACATCTTTTTCAATGCATCTCATTTGCATTTACACTACAGATGTGCTTTGGAGACAACCTCAGAAAGTAGTTTGAGTGATCCAGCAACAATTTATCTCTGTGGTCATTTAAACCTGTATTTAGTAGTCTCCATTCGTAATAAAAACATTTTTAAAAAGTGTAAAAAGAGTCTAACATATATGTTGATGTTAATGTTTATGAACACTGCTCAGTTTGAGACATTATTTTTAGCTGCTGTTCTTCTTTTTGTGGTTTTTATGCATTCCTGTGAAAAAACCAAGCACACCATTTACAGCTTTCACGGGAATTAAGAGACTAAGTAGCAACCAGGTGTAGCTAATTAAATACACTCGATCGACTGATGATCAGCAAGTGTAACCACTTCCAAAAAAGAAAAAAGTTTGGTTGTGTGTTCCAGCAATAAAACAGTCTTCCTAGGAGTGGATATCCCAGCAACGTCAGGCCATGCAATGCTCAGAGAAACTGCAAAACATCCAAGAGCTACATCTTAGAGTCTACAGGTCTCAGTTAGCTTGTTAAATATTCAGTTCATGACGGTACAATTAGAAAACTACTGAACAAGTATTACTTGTCTGGAATGTTTGCCAGGACAAAGACTCTTCCCTCTAAAAGAACATGGCAGCACAGCTTAGGTTTGCAAACTACACGACTTCTGGAACATTGTCCTTTGGAGCCACAGGACCCGCACTCACTGAGTCGAAGAACTCCTCTGTATACCAAAGTATTTACGAGACAAATGTGAGGCCATCTGTTCCACAGCTAAAGTTTGGGTGAAACTGGGTTATACAACAAAATAGTGATTCCAATCAAAGCAGTAAATCTACAACAGAAGGGCTCAAAGAGAAAAGAATCAAGGTGCAATGGCTCAGACAAATCCTAGACCTCAACCTGAACTGCAGTGGCAGGAACTTAAGAGAGCCAAGTCCACAAACCTCATGAAACTAAACCAACATTGCAAAAGAGAGTGGTACGAAACTCCTCCACGGTGACGTGAGAGACTGATAAAGCCATTAATGCTGGTAAAGGTGGTTCTACAAGTTCTGAATTATGGGGTAGTTAGTTTTTCACAAGACTGCATAGACTGCTATGAAAAATGTCTTTTTCACATGACTATTAAAATTGCCTCTTTCCTCTTCAGCAGATAATTCCTTTGATGTAAGGCACTCTATTTTTGCTGGGTTGAATTTTCAAAATCAGATCTTGTTGGTCGCACTATAAATGGACACATCAAATGCTCTTCTGTTGTATATCTGACAAATATTCAACAATATATTGTTACTTTTTCCAATGCTTTGCTAACTTCAATGGTGTACCAATGCTAAATGTTGTTATAAAAATGCTAAACATTGTTATACCACGCAGGCATTCTGGAGTTTTGTCCTTTTCACCTTTACAGGGAGCAGGAACACTCCAAACGCTTCTGTGAGGGTGTCGGCGTGATCACCTGGCTTTTGGTGTGTACCTTTAAGAGCAGAGCTGGATGGACTGGAAAGTTTGCACTCATTACTCAACATAATGGACAGACAGAGAGAAGGGGGGAGGAAGACACAGAGAGTTAGTGAGATTGTGAGCGACTGTGTCCCACTCTTGATCATGCAATATCACTGCTCTAATAGATAAAGTAAAATTTGCTGACTTGTAGTTTTCCCACCTCTCTCCTGGACCATCTATCTCACTAACTGCTAACGCCTTTGGAGCTGCTATTTCTACAGGAAATTACCATAGAGCACTAACTTCCCCCAAGCGTGACCACATTAGCCTTATCTCCAGGAGAAACTACAATATGCGGGGATATTTCTACAAATGAACTCAGAAGCACACTTTATATCTTCCAATGTGGCTTTTCATTTTAGGAAAAATAAAATTTAATTGAAAAGTTACAAGGTCTAATGTAGTATGAATAGAACCCTATGAGAGTCCATGGAAATCATTCATACCTGACTAGATTTTTTAGAAGTATAACAATTACAAATCTAATTATGAAATTGCTCATCTTTAATCCTGGGGAAGATTTTTTTTATTATCTAATTTTTGTTACCCTGCAATAAACCTATAGCTCAGAGAACCACCTACTTAAAAGGTTATAACCTCCTTGAACATTAGACATTCAGCTCATTTCAACCAGGAAGCTGAGAGCAGCAGTAATTTACATTAAACAGAGGTGATTCAGTGGGAATGTATATTATTAATGTTTCCTCTTTCTCTCGTTTAGTGTTTTTATTTCAGTTTTACACATTGAGCAAAGTTAATATCTCTACCTTAAACCATTTATAAGAAGGTTTTATATTTGGTATACCGGTAGTTACTCTTTAGCATATACTGTGTTTGTCACAGTCTGTCTCTAACAAGACTTAGTATTAACTGAAAACAAGCCGTTTATTGAAGGCTGATTTTAGCAATGAAAAACTAAAGCAAAGACAAAACTAAATCATAACCTAAACTGGGTGAGCTAAACATAACAGAACCCTGGAACATGGACATGGAGACAAGGTAGGATATCAGACGCTCGGACAAGGAATGAATGAACACACACAGACGAAAAGCGCACAGGAGGTGATCGGGGGAAGTGGAAGCACATGGGGAAAACAGCTGACACAAATGAACATAATGACATCACAGTAGAAGAGTAAAACTAAACACAATGAACACGTGACCTCTTCAAAATAAAACAGGAAACATAATGAGACAGACATGACAACATGAACTTGACAACAAATGACATGCAGACATGAAACACATAGGACAGGGGAGACTTAATACAGGGGTAGAAAACACAAAGGGAAACTAACAAACAAAGAACTATAATGACAACCTGGGCATGATAGAATGAACTTAGAAAACCTAAAGGACTTAAACATAAAAACAAACTAAAACTCAAAACGCTGGTTCAAAATGACCCAGGATCGTGACAGTGTTAAAGTGTCTTAACTGCAACAGATACAAAAATAAAACATATTTAAACCTTTACATTTTCAAAAGTTTATTATATATTAATTTCTTAAATAAAGCTTCTGTGTCCATCTGCCAGTGAAATCATGTACACATGTACTCATACATAAGTTAGGGTAGCAAACAAAATAGTCAATCACATGACAATAACTCTAGGGGTTTAGCCATGTAGGCATGGTCAAGATGACCCACTGAAGTTCAAACCAAGCATCAGAATGGACAAGAAAAGTGATTTAAGAGGGCTTGGTCTTAGTATTTCAGCAGCTGATGATCTACTGGGATTTTCCCACACAACCATTGCTAGGTTTTACAAAGAATGGTCTGAGAAGAGAAAAGGTTCTTTGGGAGAAAATGTTGATTTGAAAGGTCAGATCAGTATGGCCAGACTGCTTTGAGCTGACTGAAAGGCAGCAGTGACACAAATAACCACTCTTACAACCAAAGTATGCAGAACAGCATCTTTGAATGTACAACATGTCAAAACTTGAAGCAGATAGGGTGTAGCAGAACATCATAGTGGGTGATACTCCTGTCAGCTAAGAATGGGAAAATGGGGCTACAATAAGCCCAAGTCCAGCAAAATTAGACTTCAGAAGATTGGAAAAATGTTGCCTGGTCTGATGAGTATCGACTTCTGCCGTGATATTTGCATGATAGGGTTAAAGTTTGGCCTAAGCAACATCTAAGCATGGATCCCTCCTGCCTAGTATCGATGGTTCAGCCACCAATAGCGCCTTAGCATCAACTGAACATTGTTTAACCACCGTAGTCTACCTGAGTATGTTTTTTACATGTCCATCCATTTATGACTGCAGTGTACCCATCTTCTGAGAGCTCACAATGAGTTCACTGCACTCGGTACACCTCCACAGTCACTAGATCTCAATCTAATAGAGCACCTCTGGGATGTGGCAGAACGGCAAATTCACAACATGGATGTGCAGCCAATCAAACTGCAGCAACTGTCTGCTGCTGCCATGTCAAAGTGGACCAAAGTCTCAGAGGAATGTTTCCAGCACCTTGTTGAATCAATGTCATGAAGGACTGAGGCAGTTCTGAAAGCAAAAGGGGGTCCACTCTGGTACTAGCATAAAGTGCCAGGTGGGTGTATTTATAGTATAGTGCAGCAGTCCCCAATCTTTTTTGCGCCATGGACCGGTTTATATCCAACAATATTTTCACAGACCGGCCTTTAAGGTGTCGTGGATAAATACAACAAAATTTAAAAAGTACCGGTGCCAAAAAAAAAAAGACGATTTATTCATAACACACGGGAAAAGACCCAGGGAAACTGAGTTAACGATAAAAACTATTTAAAAAATAATGATAAAAACCCTGAAAACCATACATTTCACACTCAACTCAATTCTCGCAGCCCGGTACCAAACGACTCCGGTCCGTGGCCCGGGGGTTGGGCACCGCTGGCATAGTGGGTGTTGACATAGAGGGACAGATTTGCCACCATGTACAGTCAGCAGATAAGACAAGTATGAATACATGACAGATTAAATGTCACGGAATATGCATATACGACTTTAATTAAATTTCTTTTAAACTAATTAACAACTAATTTAAATGTTTTATTTCATTCTTCCACTCTTTTAGTTCTTATGAGTGTTTTTTCATCTTTATTACAATTGTTTTTAATGTTTTTAATTTATTTACATCTTTATCCTATTTTTAAAATTTGTATTTTTGTATTGTATATTTGTACGTCCTATTTAAACTTGGCATGTTACATTTGGATTTCTCAGAGCGGCACCTTAAATCTGCCTTTCTGCACAAAAGATGCTTTACAAATTAAACTACTTTGCCTTGCTTTGCCTCGTCTTACCTCAGTGTGATGTACAATCAAACAAAAAGGTTCTTGGAAAAAGGATTCTAGTGCTTTTCTAAGAAACGGAGGTTCATGGGCTGTTGTGACATATTTCCACACATGTTCCACATAACTCACACGGACACACACAGACATGCGTATCCACACATGGCTCATCCTGCATCCTGCTGTTGAAAGCCAGCATATTAACAGCTGCTGAGAACCAATATCACTAATGACTGACCCCATAATATACTACAGCGGCACACACTAGACCTGGCTTCCAGTAGGTGCAGCATGTGTTTCGTGCATTAACACATGTATTGTATGGTGTGTGTGTCTGTAGCTGTGTCAGATGTGGGTCATTGTGTGTTTGGGATCCGTGTCTGATGATATTAATTTTAATCATCATCTGTCTGTCCACACAACAGCTGCCACAGCATAGAGCAGAGAAAGAATAGAACTGGCTGATGTTTTAAACTCATAGAAACATGAATTAAAAATAAGGGCGATCTGTCTTTAGGATGCACATTTTGCAGCGACATGCATTTCAAGTGTTTTCACAAATCAATAAAAATAGAGAATCAAGGTAGACCATGCTTCCAGTAACTGCCCAATCCTAATGACTGCTAAAGTGCTTCTTAAGTGGGTTTCAAGGATGATGCTCTTATTGAGAATGGCTGATGTTTAGAGCGGATATAGTATAATTAAACGGCGAAAAGCACACAGGAGGACAAAGCACGAGTTGATGGGGAGTTTGGAGTGAAGTAAATGTCAGTGCAAGTGGTATATATTCGTGATTACAGTGGAAATCTCAGTCATGAATATTGCATAAATGGCTGTATTATGAATAGCTTAATTGTTAATTAATATTAAGGGGAAAAAATATGCAAAGTGGGTTGCTTTTCTGCTCAGTGCCATGCAGTACAAATAGACCTATTTAAATATGTAAAAATGATTTTTCAAATACTTTGGGGCAGTGCATACAACACTGACTTTATCAGCAACATGATTAATAGACCGATTGATACTTCTTTCCCTTTGCACATCAAAGTACATTGAACCTACATACAGTGGGGCAAAAAAGTATTTAGTCAGCCACCGATTGTGCAAGTTCCCCCACTTAAAATGATGACAGAGGTCAGTAATTTGCACCAGAGGTACACTTCAACTGTGAGAGACAGAATGTGAAAAAAAAATCCATGAATTCACATGGTAGGATTTGTAAAGAATTTATTCCTAAATTAGGGTGGAAAATAAGTATTTGGTCACCTCAAACAAGGAAAATCTCTGGCTCTCACAGACCTGTAACGTCTTCTGTAAGAAGCTTTTCTGTCCCCCACTCATTACCTGTATGAATGGCACCTGTTTGAACTCATCATCTGTATAAAAGACACCTGTCCACAGCCGCAAACAGTCAGACTCCAAACTCCGCCATGGCCAAGACCAAAGAGCTTTCGAAGGACACCAGGAAAAGTATTGTAGACCTGCACCAGACTGGGAAGAGTGAATCTACAATAGGCAAGCAGCTTGGGAGCTTACCTTCACTTATCACTTTTCACTCTTTGTATGTTTTAACCCCTTGATAACCACTTGTGAAAAACATTTTTGTTACACAGGTTATTATAGTTAGCTAAAACTAAACTAGAAGCTAAAACTATATGTGAAAAATCAGTTTTGTTTACTACTTAAAAAAATATGAGACTAACTAATATTATTTTGCAAACTTGAACTACTAAAATAAGATCAAATCAATCCTTAGTTTTCATTTTCTTTCTTAGTTTGGTAAAAATTTTATTACAACTTGCCTGGTGTGGCTTTGATCATTGGACACCTACAAGATTGTGAATCTACTGCTAAAAGGTCTGCAGTTTTGTACTAATGTTCCCATTTTCCCATGCTTCAGATTTATGCCCCATATACAACACAATGAATAATTTTAAAAAGGCTAAAACTGAAGACCGAAGCTAATAGAAACACAAGTAAAACTATACGTTTTCACACAATAAAAAACGAACTAAAATGAAAAATCCAGTCTGGAAACAAGGTAAAACTAAACTGAATTAAAAGCAAAAAGCAAAAATGAAATAAAACTAAAAACTAATACAAAACTATATTAACTCTTTGTGACTGGTTCGCACAGGGCTGTAGGAGGATGTGGACTGTTGCTAGGTAAAATTGGTCCCAATGGGTAATATGGTGTTGCACTGAAAACAGCCTCTGTCTCACAACCACTTAGCAAGTAGTTGATGAGTGTTTGCAGACTTGTTTTGCCACTGCTTGGTGGTCATTTAGCAAGTGTTTGCAGTCAGCATCTTCCATAGAAACTACAATCGGTCTTTTAGTGGCCAAAACATTCACAAGGTTTTTGCACTTGCTAACTCGTCGAAAAATACTAGTCACTATTCCCTAGTTACCAGACGTTGCCGAGGAGTCACTGACCTGTTTGTAGACCTCTGTGGCTGAGGCCTTAAATGCTTTTCATATTTACTTCCTTAGAATATAAAAGTTGTTTTTATATATAAACACAGAAAAGGACCCACAGATGTGGGTGAGACTAAAAGTCACGGCCACACTAATTAATGAAATGCTGCGTGCTTTAAATTACCACAATATTTATTTTTGAACGGTGCATCTGGAGTGTAAAAACTAAAATAAAAGCTGTCTTATTCCAACAGCATAAATGAGTGGTTACTAACTGTGTTTGCTGTAACTTCATGAGTTTATGGCTCTCCCTCATAAACTACTTCTGGGTTGTGCGATATAAAATTTAATGGGCCCTTTGTTTGCCTCTCTATCTGCAGTTTGTTTAGGTGTTCGGTTGACTAATACTGCATGTTTCTCAATCTTCTCATGCTTTGTCTAGTTTCTTTGTCTTATAAATGTGGCATGTGTGGCCAAAGTGTTAAAGCTCTGCTCCCACACCTGTAATTTATGAGCATATAACTTGCAGTCAAATACACACAACGCACTTCTTCAGCACTATAACCAGGCTGACAAAAAGAGAGAGGGCTCTTGGGTCAAACATCCCTTTGATGTTAACTAGTAATAACTACAGTAACCAATTTCTTCAGTAACCATCAGACACTATGAACAGCTACTTTCAATACCATCAATATTTATTTAGACTTTTTTTCTCCGACACATCTTTGTAATTCAACTTCAGTTCTTCCTCCAACCCATCACTCAATCTTTAATACCCTATTCCTACAAGACTGCACAAAGAGGTCCTGCCATTAATTAATGTTTGAATTTTAAATATGATCAACCTCTATTAATCGGCTATGTGCCACAGGCCATCAAGCTGGCACTTTCTCCCCTCATTACAAGCAGTCGCAGCAGATGGCCGCCCCTCCCTGAGCCTGGTCACTGCTGGAGGTTTCATCCTGTTAAAAAGGAGTTTTTCCTTCCCACTGTCACCAAAGTGCTTGCTCATAAGGAGGTCATGTGATTGATGGGGTTTTCTGTGTTTTCTTTTTTTTTTGTTGAAGGGTCTTTACCTTACAATATAAAGCGCCACTGTTGCTGTTATTTGGCGTTACATAAAAGAATTGAATTGGAAAATCTATTTAACATAATCTAAGCATTTGAAGCAGTGGACAGCCCCTATGCTGCAAGAAATGCTGTAAACCTCTGACTTGGTCAATAGTACAGTGACTGAGAATTAACCATACCACAAAACTAGCAGCATGTTAATGCTTCTGGCCACTATACTGATTCTGAGCCTCTTCCTAGTTTAAAAGAATAGTTAACTAAATGCCAACATTTTAAAGTAAGATGAGTCAATCAAGGATGTTGCAATCTCAGATGATTATTTCATCCCTGAGGTTCCAACTGTTTCAAAGGGTTTTGACAGTAAATGTCAGCAAATAATAATAATTAAGCTCTATCTATCTATCTATCTATCTATCTATCTATCTATCTATCTATCTATCTGTCTGATCTGCTATCTCTATCTATCTATCTTCTATCTATCTATCTATCTATCTATCTATCTATCTAAATCTATCTATCTATCTATCTATACCTACCTACTACTACTATGCTATCTATCTATCATCTTAATGCATGGAGGGTTTCACCCCAAGTCCAGCACCCTGAGGCTGTACGCTAAGCGGAAGGAAGGGGGCCGGGGACTGGTGAGTGTCAGCACCACAGTCCAGGATGAGACAAGAACATCCAAGAATACATTGGGAAGATGGCCCCAACTGACCGAGTGCTCAGTGAATACCTCAGGCAGCAGAAACCCAAGAAAGAGGAGGGAGACGAGGAACCATCATGGAAGGACAGGCCCCTGCACGGTATGTACCACCGGCAGATAGAGGAGGTGGCTGATATCCAGAAATCCTACCAGTGGCTGGACAAAGCTGGACTGAAAGACAGCACAGAGGCACTAATCATGGCAGCACAAGAACAAGCTCTGAGTACAAGATCCATAGAGGCTGGGTCTATCACACCAGGCAAGACCCCAGGTGCAGGCTTGAAGATGCGAGAAATAGCTACGCAGGCAAGATGCTAGCAGGCAAGGCCATGGACGCCAAACCAATGCGCATATGACAGCACTGTCATAACTAGTCCAGCAAGGAATGCCCCAGGTTGGGAATGACAAGCTAAGACGTGGGACTCATAGACGGCAAAGGGGGGACCAACCGGACATGTTGACACAAGGAGGCCGTATGTGATACTCGAGACGCAATATCGGAGAGAACACGAGCGGAGATACAGGCTCGGTCGAGGGATTGAGGTAGGTAACGGTGTCCGGGTAATCGGAGCCTAGGTGCGGTGACTCCCAAGCTAGGCGAGTGGCTCCAGCAGATCCCAGGAATAACATCGGAGATCTCTGTCCAGAAGACCGCAGTCACTGGGAACAGCTAAGATACTGCGCAGGACCCTCAAGCTCCCAGGCCTCTGGTAGAGGACCCGAGCTTGAAGGATAAACCGCCCGCTGGGCGTGCTGGGTGTTTTTTTATGTATGTATATATATATATTATATATATATATATATATATATATATATAATATATATATATAATATATATATATATATATAATATGTTATATATATATGTATATATGTAGTATTATGTAGGTGATTGTGTGATGTGTGATGTGTGATTGCTGATATGTGTATATTGATGTGTTTTATGTGTATATATATTGGGTGTGTGTTTATATATATTATATTGTGTGTGATTGTGTATATATATATTTTGTGTGTGTATATATATGTATATGTTTATGTGTGTATATATAGTATGATTTGTTGTGTATATATTGTAGTATGTGTATTATATATATATGTATATGTGTGTGTGTGTGTATGTATATAATCACAACAACTGAATGTTCAGTGTTCACCCCAGAGGACATTTTTTGTTGTTGATTCCATTTGTTGCATTTCTGTAATGAGGAATCCTCCACATCTGCTGACCCCGTGCTCAAAGAGATTAAATATGACTCAGGCTTATTAGGATGCTTAATTATCATAATGGTCTCATTATTCTATGGTCAGCGATGCAACATTGTCATTTTTTAAATTTATGTTTGTTTAACCTTGTAGGTTAGTGGGATATGAATTTATTATTGCTGGGACAGGGGCAGAGCTAAGATTAAGAGTTATAGAAGAGAGGGGGGGGGAGGGAAGAGGGGCTTTGGAGGAAATCTGAGGTGTATACAGTAGTGTGTACAGTAAAGAAAGCAGATAAATTAAGAAAAAGCTAGCATGGTTTGTAAATCTAAGGAAGACAGCAGGTGCGGGAACTTGAAAGTGTTTTGACTAGCCTATTTTTAAAGGGTATGGCTGGGATGAAAAGATCAATTTGGGGGATTTTGGAACTCACTGCAGTTGCTGGCAGCTGCACAGTGGAGTGGGTTACAGCCAAAGAAGGTGTGAGCTTCAGGGAGGAGGAGAGGAAGAGGGGGAAAATTGCTGGAGCTGGTGGAGATGTGGACTGGTGAGCTCAGATAAAGCAGAGTCTTGCCAAGGATGGATTTGCAGATGAGTTGGTCTGATGAATGAGCGAGTACAGCACTGATAGACTTGTAGCACTGCCCATAACTCATTAATATTTATGACAGTGCCAGCTGACCAAAGTGGTTTTATTATAATGCGCGGGCCAAGTTGAGTGCTCAGAGACCCACCTAGCATGCTCTACTACATCCTTCAATTTAATATATTTTCTCCAAACTCTCCATAATTATGTGAAATATGTAGTGTAAAACTGGAATGGTAATGAGTATATACACTCTTAGTTTCTGGCAACCTTATTTCTCTTCCCCTTTGTTAAGCACTTCCCAATCTTAATCATTAGGAGACTTGGCACTGGAGTTGAGTGATAAATTGACATAACAAAGGCATTAAAAACCACAAGCAGCTGCAAAAAGAACCCAAAACAGGAATATAAAGAAGTCGGTCTACAATCACTTATACACAAAAAAGGAAAAACATATGCACATTTAAAATTGGGTCAAACAAACACTACCCAAGAATTTTAGACAGTGAAACTTCTCCAGGATTTTAGCATTTCAGTGCAACACCCATGAAACTTTCATTTGAAAACCGGCATTGCTGACTCCTGACCTTCACAATGCAAAGTGATGTACTAAACATGTGAACTTGAAGTCGAGTTTGATGTATCTGACGTTTTTCTGGCAATGATTAAAGCGAACTTTTGGTCAAGTGCAGTTTGCCTAAAATACAGTTCTGAGAATGTGAGCCTGGGTTGAAAAAGATGACCGCATTAGCCCCGTCCTGAACCTTGTTGCATTTGCTCCAATTTTAAGGCACTCCAGCTGACATATTACACAGAATTGCACCATCTGAAGCCTGCCTGAGCCAACAATGCAGAGCTCCTGATTATTCACAGAATTAACAAAGAAATTCTCTTATGGAAAATATGTTTTTTGGAATAGCTCCCCAGCTTTTGAATAGGCACAGTGTCTTTCTTAACTTCAGATGACAGAATTTAATACAATCCCTATAGGCTGTACACAATATCTGGTCCTATAAGTACATTAAAAAAAAAACCCCAAAACTTTCATATAGCCTATATTCATGATATCAAAGTCAAATGTTTCAAGCCCTTTAAAAAAATAAAATAAAATAAATATTGATGATTTAGGCTTACACCTTAGTTTATTTCATGTTGTTTCAATAAAGTACTGTTCAGACAGTATAAAAGCCATGTAACTCTTGCTTTAGTTGAGTACACACAACCACAATCACAAGGAAGACTGCTGTCCTTACAGATTTCCAGATGACCATCATCAACACCCTCCACAAGGAGGGTGATCATTGCCTGACCACAGAAGGTCATTGCTGAAAATGCTGCCTGTTCACAGAGTGCTGGAAGGAAAAGGTGCACATGCATCATGAATGACCACCACCACGAGAGGACTGTCAATAAAAGTTGATTCAAGCATTACAGTGAGTGGACTGAGTCTGGAGTCAGAGCCACCATTCACAATTACCTACAGGACAGCAGCTACAGACATCAAACATACATTAGCAGGGCAGGCAAAGAACTGGATTATTGTTCAGTTTTCCAAAGTAAATTTTGTGTTCCTCTTGGAAGTCTAGATCTTGGATTCTGGAAGAAAAGTTGCGAGGCACAGACTCAAAGGTGTTTGAATTCCAGTGTGAAGTTTCTGTGGTCTATGATGATGTGGGGGGCCTGATGTTCATGGAGTTTGTACACTGTATTTTATCTAAAGTCAACAAAGCCAACTACCAGGACTACTACCCACAGTGCCACAAGATGATCACCTCCATGCCGCACCACACTGATTGCATGAATCTTTGGTAAAGGAGCCCCAACCCAGTAGTGAGTGGACGAAGACTTTTAAAAGGTTGGACATTTCTGTATTGTAAATTCTTGTTTAATTGATATTTTGATAATTTGAGACAGGAGATTACACATTTTTATACGGTATAAGCCATAATCATCAAGATTAAGACCTCAGATACTCAAGAAATATTCCGAGAACACAAACCTCCACCTCAGCAGTACTTACTTTTAAGGCAACAGTATACATGCTATTTATGCTATTTCCTGTTTTCTTTAGGCATTACAAGAGCACACTTAGCTGTAATCAAACATGATATAAAATAAATGCACCTTTTTGTGTGAATGCACACTAAGCTGATGCAACTGATAAATTATATATGTCACTAATGGCTTTCTGATTTCATATTCGGGGTATGCTATGCTGCAAAATTTAAAAAATAAGTCAGATGGCTCTCTGATAGCAAGTCATGGAGAAGAAAGTAAATGTTTGAACCTTGTCAAATGTTTTGCACACATTATCGACTGGACTTAAATAAAAAGGTTTTTTAAAATATTGGTCAAATATCTTCAGTAATACAATTTAGGAAATATTACCCTGAAAGCAGTTGTGGCAACACGCAGACACATAGTATAACATATACATACACAAATGTATAAATTCCCATATGTGCACCCACATTGCCTTACCTTATGAGCAGAGCGAAACTGATAAATATATGTATGTGTAAGCTGGCCTATAATGGCACTCCCACATACGTATACACAGTGTCTTAGCCAGCCAGATGTTAAAGGGATTAGCAAAATTGGCAGCCAGCACAGAGCTCCTTATCCACTGGAGCTAATTCACTTTACTACAGTACCTCTGGTGCTTTCTCACTGACAATCTCGCCTCCATCTTCACCTTTTGATCTCTGTGTCGGTCTCTGTTTCTGTCCCTCTCTTTTTCTATTCTCCCTCCTCTCATATCCTTTTCCACCTCTATCTCCCTTTCTTCTCACCCCTTTGCTCACTTCCTCTCTTCATCTGCTTTCCGCTGCAGCAGGAGTGCTCGACTTTCTTTGTTAGGCAGGTGAAGATGTCTTGGAAAGCTCTCTATGCCTCTGGCAGTAAAAACCCTGTACTGATAAAGGTGTAGCCTACGTTACTCCTGAAACTCCTTTAGCATCTGTGAAAATTGATAAAAGGCACGCCAGAGTTCCTCTAACTTTTGAACACATTTTGAGTTATTTTGCCTGTGCAGGAAGAAAAACTACAACTATACACTGCACAACCCTATTCCTAAAAAGTGTGGATGCTGTCTAAATTCTAAACATAATGATTCATCATCATGATTTAAAAACTGAATGTAATGATTTGACTTCTCTTTTGAAAACTTATATTTTCTTCAAATAGAATATAAAAAGCAGATCAAATGTTATGTGTACCATTTTCTGAAAACATGATCATTTTGAATTTGGTGGCAGCAACACATCCCCCAAAAAGTTGGGACATGGCCATGTTTATCACTGTGTAGCATCACTTCTTCTTTAGCATTTGATATGTTTTCTTTGTTGTATTATAAATAAAATATGGGTTCATGAGTTTTGCAAATCATTGCATTCTGTTTTTATTTACATCTTATACAGCATCCCTGGTAAAGTTAGATAGTGCTGCTTTGACACTGACTGCAACTGAGCATCTTTAAAGTTGCCAAAGCTCTGATCACACCACACAATGGCAAAGAAAAATGTACCATTTACATCTTTGTGGGTAACATAGACCAACTAAAATAATGTACCTAACAAGCTAAGCACTGACATGCTGTGGCAGGATGTGGTTTGTGGCTCAGCTGCAGGGGGAGGGTAGCAGTGGGTTCAGGGTGTGGCGTCAGGGGAGGCTGCCACAGCCGGTAGTCATCATCTAATCACGCCTCCCTTATTTCAGTTGGATGCTGGGACCTGGACAAAACAGAAGAGATGGCAGAGACAGAGCATGAAGCAGAGGGCTGATTTAAGTGAGTGAAAGCGGTTTAGCTGCAAGTGCGCTGAAAAAAACAAACACTGTAAATAAACAGGCGCTGAAGCTGCTACCATTGTGCGTGAGTTCCTCCTTTACACATGCTAGTAGTTCATGCTTTTTATATGGTCACTGGTGGTCACGATGGTTCCAGTTTTTATTTTAGCTAAACGTGTTTTCCCAACTCTCTTGCAGCTCTAGACCTTTCTAGACATTAGGCTACCCAACAGAGGAACAGGTGAGAGCACAAATCTTCGGCAATTATATGGCCTTTAACCTTTGAGCTTTCGAGTACAAAGTCTGTGTTATATACCAATGTGAGAACGGCACAGGTAATAAATAGTTTGGGGAATTCACAGCTTGTGGGTGGTGATCCTGTGTCCTGCCTCCTAAATACTCTAGTTGGAATGCTATCTTGCCTAAACTTATTAAGAGCACTGAGAACTCACCTGACTCAGTATTCTGCTATATGCTACACGTGACAAAGGGCAACATGTGACAGTGTCCTGACCTGATTCTCCTGACATTTTCAGGCATTCATATGTGAAAACAGCTTAAAAGTTAACAGATTGCTGGCAGTAGCTTCGTGTTTACCACAGAGGAAGAAGAAAAATCCTTTGGATGCCATTGTCACCAGGCATTAACGCACATCGTTTAGATGCCTGCCTTCATAGAGGTTTAAACCTTGATCACCCAGCTGAAGGACAGTAGCTGTGATGCCAAATGTAACACGGTGGACAGCTTCATTCAGAGCAGCTCAATATGGTGAGTGCATACTTCTACCACATAATTGGCTCCAGTGGGATTGACTGAAACAACCTTCCAGCCTGACCCCTGATGACATGGCACAACCCAACCTACGCTCAGGCTAAATCACAGCCAGTAAGACCTATACTCTGCTTGTGAATTTACTGGGTGACAAAGCATGAGCAACTACAGTATAACAATGGATATCTAGAAGTAATTTTTCAAAAATGATACACAGAGATCTCTGGAAATTCAGGTACGTGCTATTAATGCAATCACCGGAACCAAAAGGGTATGGCAAAGAACCAGCATATGAATAGCATCATTTATCATTGCACAGTACAGGTCCAGGTGTATTAAATACAATTTTGGAGGGTGACCGCAGCGACGACCGATAACAAGATATTAAATCTCCTTTGTGATAAATCAATAGATTCTGAGGTCAGCGGGCTATCATTGCAGAGGGTACAATGGTTTTTTTCCCCATGTAGTTTAATGCTGTTTTCAGCAAAAATTAAAAGAGCCCCTCTGCACATGATATGTTTTGGACAAGTATGAGCACTTTGCACTCTCATCCATTTTTCTCCACCCATTTGGACACCACATGGTATCCACTATCTCACTGTTAAAATTTGACATCAGTGAGACGTGAACTAATTTATTTTCTCCTGATCTGAATGGACTGGCTCTGCTGTTGGACATTCATGGAGTATTTATAAAACATTTTTTTGCAAAAATACAAAGGAGGTCTTAGGTGTAATCTCCTGTCTGAATCTTTTTTCACAGGCTGTTTTCTAGCGATGTGTTGGTGTGGGCTGTCGTGTTCCTGCCACATCGCCGTATGAAACTGACCTCTGGCTAGACACACATGTGTCTTATGATATTTATATGGACGTGGCAGGTGTTGGCTTAAAGACTTTGTCAAGCTGTCAACTGAGTATGTGTGTGTCTCAAAGTAGAATAAGGTTGTAACACGACACCCATACACCCAGAGACATTTTTATTATATAGATGCACCTGTTCATCTGCCATTTAACACACATTTCTAATCAGCCAATCATGGCCGGAGGAATGAAAGTCTTTTTGCAACCATGGTTAATAGAAATTTGGTGGTCTTGAAATAGAATTAAGGTTTTCAGGCACTTCCACATTAGTTTTATTTTGAACTGTTTTGAACTGTCTATGGCAGCAGTTCCACCCATTTAGACATGTAGACATGGTCAAGATGACCTGCTGAAGTACAAACCGAGTATAAAAATGGGGAAGAAAGGTGATTTAAGTGACTTTGTTTGTGCTCAGAAACTGCTGATTTACTGGGATGTTCTTACAGAATCAACTCTTGGACAAAGTTCAGCATTTTTATTATAATCCTTGCACTGATTTTCCTAAATCTTGTCACTGGCATATGCTGTCAATAAGTTAATAATAATGAAAACTAAACATTTTGAAACTATAAAAAGCTGAAACAAGAAAATCCAGTCACTACACAAGTGTAATAACTCTAATACTTCTGATGGAAGGGTCAGAATTCTGTGGAAACAGTAATGATCCATGGATCAATCCTGCCTTATATCAATCATTCAGGCTGCTGCTGGTGGTTTAATGGGATGTTTCCTTGGCACGCTTTGGCTTTAGGCCCCAACAACTGAGCATCCTTTCATTGCCACAGCCTACGTAAGCATTAGGCACGTTAGTATTGTGCATCTAGCTTCTTATTACTACTTACAGCAGGGTAGTACACTATATTACAAACCCCAAAACAGTCACCAGATCTCAGCCCAATCGGGATGTGCTGGAACGGGAGGTTGGATGATACTATGTCAATGCGGACCAACATTTATGAGGAAAATTTATAACTTTTACACGAATTGCTTTGTTTTCAGCGTTACTATAGTGCAGCACAGTATGTGTTTGCTTGTCTCACCAGTGACTCAGAATCTCTGACTAAGAGTTATCACATATCCCCGAATAGAGTTCCAAGAAACACAGAAAACTTTAATTTCTCTTCCCCTCCTCCTCAACTGTCACTTTCTGTTTGCCCTTTCTCAGTCTTATCTTTTCCGTTTTCATTTTTCATTCCTCTCACTGTTCATATTTTTGCTCAGTAGATGTTTTTTTAACATGGTGAAAAATTAAACTACCTTGGTTTCCTTTGTAGTTCTTTTAGGTTTTTTTTGATCTATCTCAGCTCATTTCAGTCCACTTCCACAGCGTGCTGAAAACACAAGCAACTGCCAAACCAAAGCCAGAATCACTCCCACCTGCACACACACAAAACACACACGTGTGTGTGTATATATATATATATATATATATAT
>NW_024582453.1:879760-898898 GCF_018398535.1 Haplochromis burtoni
TGCATACATTTTTGTATCTAACAATTGTGTTTTACAATAATAATGTACAGTTAAAGGGTATATCTTTAAGTTTAAATTTCAACATATGTTACACTCTTTTTGCCATCTCTTAAAGAAACCCTTAACCATGTTTGATATTATATTACCCACTCTGTGACGATTTCTCGTTTAAGGAAAAGAATTTGTCTGTGATGTCAAGGTCAAGCCTAAGTCTCTTTCTCGTTCCGTCTTCCCATAACAAGTTTGTGTGGGGAATGATATTTTAAAGGTTTGTTGCTGTAGTCAATAAAATGTCACAGCCACGGCCATTTGTGAGCAATGACTCCATCAGAAGCCATGAGAAACACACAGCTGACTTGCTGATTTTCACTTCATGTTCTTGATTCAGTCTCAGCATTCACATTTACCCTTGGAACTGTGGGATTTGAGTCTGCCTGTTGCCACAAAATGCTCTCTATTAAAAGTATCAGTATATGCGATATGGAGGAGGAAGCTTGTTGCTCATAAATGTAGCAGTAGTTTTCTTCCAATAGTGAATATTTGCTTTTATGGAATAATTAAACTCTTCTGTGGTGGAAATGAATTTTATTCACACACATTCAATACTGAAAATCACAGCATGCACATACACTGATTTAGATGATCTATAAAAGAAGTTTCAAGATCATGCTTGAATTATCTTCTTTTATGAAATGCATTTACACTTCTATATTTTTTCACCTACATGCAGATTATAATCTAGCAGATCTAACAACAGAAAGGTCACAATATCAGTTTTGTCCAGAATCAACTGGACTTGGTCTTCTTAACTTTACATCAATGCTCAGAGTAACAATTCAAAATGTATGAACACTGCAAATGTCTTGAATAACTCCTCATTTCTTTATGTTTTGCCTCCAGTGAGCCAGACTTTCTTTAATTTTTACGTGGTTTTGAACAATAGTTCTCCAGGCTTTTTCTTTGGCCACTTTTTCACTCATTTTCATTCATTCCAGTCCTTTTACCTGAACATTTTCAGAAGATTTTAATGATTTATTTGTTTTTAAAACTGACCTTTGAAAGTAGCTAACTCAGACAACTTTGCAAAGAACTGATTTTAAATGGCATCTTTAGGCACTGTTAATGACTCGCTGTTGCAAAACTGCAAAGATAAAACGGTTTGACAGTGCAATAAAAAAAGAAAACAAAATATTAAAAAATGTTCACTGAGAATTTTCATTCCCAAAGATCTATTAGCCAAATATTTAGCACTCACACAATTTAGCACTGTTATGTGTCTGTCAAAAAAGTGTAGGATAAAAGATGGACTGTATCTCAAAGTCATGTATTTAAGAAACAGGAAGAAAAAAAAATCTCAGTATGAGTCTACTGTTCTCCAAAATCTCATCAGAGGTGATTTAAGTAGAAGTGCTGCTCTCAAGAAGTCACACTTAAGGAACTGAAACACGGACCAAACAGGGAACAAACCAAATGACACAAGAAGTGGACTGAAAATCAGTGGAAGCAGGTCTTATGGAGTAATGAGTCCAAACTTGGAATATTTGATTTGAAATATTGGCAGTATATTAAAAAAATGGAGGAGAAAGGTGCATTTCAGTGATGTTGGAATGTTTGCAAAAGTGATGCAATTGTGAACATTGTAAAGTACCATCAAATTTTTAACCACCATGCAGTGCCATTTAAAAAAACAACAACAACATCTGAATGTCAATCTCTTCCTTTTTAACATGACAATGATCTCAAGGAGACTACCGATGCATAAAAGCATACCTGGATAAAAAACACACAGTGAAACACTATCAGTCTTGGATTGCAATCCCCAGAACTCGGACCTCAACATTATTGAAGCAGCATGTGCCTGACAGACGACGAAGAAGCCTGGAGAGCTAAGACTTACTCCTGGAGACTTACTTACAAAGTTACAAGAAAGATGTAACGGTGGTCATACCAAATCTTGACTCTCAAGCTCATTTGAAATGTTAAGACTCTGTTTTCACCTCATATACTGTATTTTCATGCATGCTTGCATGTGTTTCAGAAAATCGCTGCAACTATTTCCTGTTTTCCAAGCAAAATATAAAGAAATAAGGGGTGGCTCAAGACGAGGGGTGTCCTGTAGGTTTTAGACGTCAACCTAGGTCAACACACCTGAATCAAATGATTAGTTAATCCAGGCCTCCAGAACTTCAAGACATGTTGAAGAGGTAATTTAGCCAGTTAAATCAGCTGTGTTGCATCAAGGACACATCTAAAACCTGCAGGACACCGGCCCTTGAGGCCTGGAGTTGGACACCTCTGCTCTAGACCTTTGTACATTATTCTTCATTGACAGTTTTCAGAACAAACAAATAAAGAGAAAAAGAAAAAAAAGTACAATTTGTACGTTTATTGGATCCTAATATACCTTACAAGCCTTTTAAGACTGACAGAAAATGAAAAACAGCGTGCCTATTTTTATTTGTACTGTAAACTATGTTTGACAAGTACAGAAGGGAAAATATCTGCTCATATATTATTTTAATCCAGGAATAAATACAAAGAAGAACTCGCAGCTGTTCTTTAACGTGACTGACTTAAGCTATTAGCAAATTTTTGCCTTTATCCATCTTCACCTCCTATAGGCCTTCCAGTAGCCTTTTCACTGAACAAATCACACCAGACACACTACAGATGACCCCCAGACTCAGAATACCCACATCTATCAGTCGGTCCTTCACAGTAAGGCGGCTCCACTGCAGTCTAAGGTGAAATAAACACGGCAGTATGAGTGTCATTGCCGCCCCGGTCACGCTTCCTGTCAGACCCATCAACAGGGAGAACCTGGGCACCAGCAAAGCCAGCAAGTATGATGTCATCAACAAGGTGCCGCGGACCACAAGTGCAGGACGAGATACAGCTTGACCTCGGTGTTTGGAGTAAGACGACATGGCAGCATCTGAAGGGATTAAACCAGAGAAGTTGAAAAGATATACAGTGGTAACTGGTAACTGGTTTATATTCACTATCAAAGAAGCTTTTGTTGTTTGGTCTTTCAATTTATGGATCACTGAACAAGTGGGTGTTACTCAACCACAGCCATTAGATTTGGTTGGATTACAGTTGGGGTTGCGAACCATCCTACTCTGACTCATTGTTTTCCACCTGCACCTGCATGTTGACTTTAATTACTAAATGACTGGAAACTGTTAGCCATGCATCATTACATCATCATTGAGTAGTGTGATGACTACATAACTGTTGACAGTCAACTATGAAAGGTTTAGCTATGGTGACCCATCACCAGTATGTTGACAGTTGGCACGTGTTGTAGGTTACTTTTAGCCTAATTTGTAGGGTTTTCCTTATTAAATTTGACTTACTGTAATTTTTTTCTTACTTCAAATGGTTACACTAATATCATTAGTGAAACACTCTCTGTTAGTCATGTGTTCAATCGTGGCTGAACGTATTGGAAGTATTTTTAGCTATTCACTGTCTGATCATATTTCTCACAGCATCAAAATGCACTAAGCCTTTAAATACATCTGCTGACACTGTTTAGTCACTGTAACTGCTTCTATTTCCTAAAAGGCTGTCATATTGATTTACCAAAACTGCCTTCTTGGGAATCATAGTTTTACTTGATATAGACTCTTTTGACAGTAGGCATTTTGAAGTGCCATTACAGGGTAAACAAAGGTGTATTTACTAACAGCAGCACTGTGTAGTACTGTTTCATTGAGACAATCCAGTGTTCTGGTTTTGTGCATGCTAGCTCACTGGAATGGCTTTGACACTCCAAACAGAACAGGCTGTTATTAATTAAATCCACATTTAACCCGCTATTATCATACGAAAATGGCCTCTGTTAAATGGCCCCATGTGGGAAGCAAGGTGGACACCAACTACAGGCATGGGTGGCTAAAAAGCCATCTCAGCTGGGTGCTCATAAATTGTCTTAGGCAGACTTGGTTTAAAGGGTTTATAGAAACAGGTTGCTATTTTTGACATCTGGGCTAATGTAGTCTTTCGTTCAAGAGTAACCTCACAGCATGAGGTGAAATACGACTGATCTGTATTTACTGGCATTTGAAAGGGTAAGCGTTAAGTTTGAGCTTGTCTTTTATGGGCCAAAATATCTGGAAGAAATCACAGCTTGATAAAGCAACATGTGACCTGCATGCTCTGCAGACTTTACAGTGGATTTATGGTTCCTTGTTAGCTCCCAAGCATGCTTTTTTTAAATTAAAAAAGGCTAAACTAGGCTAAACCTAAGGACCAACACCCCCACATATATTTGACACTACCTCCTGGTGACAAACAGACATCCACAACATGTAAACGTGGGTCTGCAAAGCCCAGTGTGCCACCTGCAGACTACCAGAGCACTACTGCCTTTAATCGCAGTAGCTTATGAACATTTGAACATCTTTTTAATTTCAGTGACCCACTGTTAGTTTTAGTATGTACCGAGACAGCACTAGGGGTTATGTTTGGGTTTTCTTTTGGTTTTACCTCTGAGCACACATGTTTGCAGTATTTCAGCAGCAGCATAGAATGGCAGAGGGTAGGACAGTTGGGCTTTAGCCAGCAGGCACAAATTGACTAGAGGTCGTAGGTCAGAGGGTAGATTGTCTGTGATGACCTCACTGGTTTCTGGTCCCCAGGTTAACACCGCCTAATGGAGGAAGAAAACAATCAGCCAGTCTGTTTGTCAACTTATCAGTTATATCAAACCTTAATTGCGAGATACAATTTCTGCTCTGTTTAAACGTGCATGTGTATTAACAGCAAAATAATAAGAATGAAAAGCTTTAAGCAAGGGAAGTGCTACTGCAAACTCACATGCTAATGTTACAAACTTAAAAACCCACTTTTGACCATCATTTAACTGAAGCTTGTTAGCCTGTGCAATCATATGTTTTCCAAGTTGTCACTAACCATTAGGGAAAACATAGTTTTCATGATGCAAGCTGCTCCATGGGTCCACCCCAGCATGACATTAAACTGTCCCCTGTCTTCCATACTACCCTCTAGAGGAGGGAGGAAGATCTGCGAGGTATAGGAGAAGATGATGACACCGACGGAAACGAGGAAGTCCTCTGGATCCACAGAGAGAGACAGAGAGGACCAAGACCAGCTGCTGGCGCAACTCAAACAGTACAGCATGACCAATAGGCTGTGAGTGAGACAAAATAAAAGCTAATGAGAACTGATTAATTAAAAATTTATCAGCACAGTGATAAACACACACAACAATGTGGGGCGCAAAAATCCTAATTACGCCGAGAGGAAGAACAAAGTGATGAACTGCAGAAAAAAAAACACAACAAATAAAGGCAGAAATTATTAACGGGGTAATAAATTAAACTCTCTGAAGAAGACAGTTTAATCAAAGTCTATCAGCAACATCTTAAACTATTTTAGCCCACTACACAAATGAAAAAAACACTAATAATTGTACCGGATGACACTTTAGAAATGCATTAATTTTAAGAAAGTACATGTAATAGTATGAGAATAGTTTAATTTACAGATTTACCATAAATCACTAAACTGAATTCAACACACTGTACTGTAGCTTGATACAAATGAGTCATACTAACTGATGTCATCATATCTTATTCATACAGTCTACCTAATAAAAAAAATGGATATATTGATGTTGATATTCAACCAGTTACACCAAAGCACTTTATGATTACATGGTTTTAATTACACGATGAATTAATCTAACCAGCACTGCCAAAGAGTGGAGTGAAAACCCAGGCTTTACAATTTCTGTTTTTCATGAACTGAAAGTCAAAGTGTGTGCTTTAAAAGATCAGACAGCTGTAAGAACCCTGGCAGCTCATAGACGCAACTCCGTGCTTCTTTTCTCATGCAAGACACCTGGTGTTAGAAATAAATCAAACAAGCAGGAACAGCGGCGTGTAGCAGGTGAGAGCAGACGACTTAAACAGCAGCAGCTGCACCGCGATCACACGAGCGAGAATGAGAGAGCAATTTAGACAGCGCGCCTTCCTCTCTTGATTTAAAATGATTGGTGAGTTTTTAAGGCGATCAGGTCAGCCAGTACAAATTTGCTGGAGTGTTGGGACAAATGAGTTGCTTCTTTTATTCTGTCACCTGATAAGTATGTGAGCCAGGGAACAGAGGAGGCTGAGAGTGGAAACTGGTCTGAGATCAGTCAGAAGCAGACAGGGCAGAAGAAACACCAGAGACACGAGTGAACACACTGATCGAGGAACAGCCACCCAGGACAAACTGTCAAACAACAGGCTTGTAGAGACGAGTAGATAGAGGGTACAGGTCATCAAAAGTTCAATGACCTGAAAGACAGCACAGATGTATATTTTTACTTCATATATTTACTGTATATTGTAGGAAAGTAAATAAATGGCCTTTTTCTGGATACACATATAATATTAGTGCATCTTAAATATTGTTAGATTTTGAGTTATCTAAAAGTTAAGTCGTTTCAGGTTTTTTTCAGTGTAGAATGATGTAATTTCACTATCTTCTAGTGCAACTCAGTTTGAATAAAGATTCTTTTTGAATTCTCTCAAAAGTGACAATATTTTAAGACTCTGCCACAAACTTAGAAGATTGTTTGATTGTTTCATCTGCTTTAAAGAAAAGTTTCGAGTTCATACGTTATATTGCAGAGCAAAAAGAAAAAAAAGGAAAATAAAGTACTGTGTTACAGTTGAAGGCGTGTTACCTGAGCTACATTTACCATCAGACCTCCAACTCCAGACCAATTCGGCCACAGTCCTTTGCAGCAGGCCTCCATAATGTCCTGATAGCTGGTTCGGACCCGGACCTTTGAAACTGACCCAGACCCACCACTGAAATATACCAAAAACAACTATTTAACAGAACTAGTAATGGCCTCATTACTTTGTTAAAATGCTTGTGCATTTGGTAAATGTAACAGTTCCCTTAAGTATCTCAATAAAACGAGACACTTAAGGTTACTTTTAGTAACGGGCTCACAACAGGCACTGTCATATTGATATTGATAACAATGTGAAAGAAACTCTACCTCATTTCTTCTTCATATAAACAGGACACCAGGGTTCTTCCTGTGTGGTTACAGACCCACGCTGAAAGAACCAACAGGACCAGACCCACATAACCTGACTGCACCAGGGCGAAGGGCAAACCCAGCACAAAGATACCCTTTGAGAAAAGAAAAAGTGCATTTAAAAAAATGTAGGTTTACGAGTAGGCTAAGAAAAGCTCGAAATGACAGACGAATCAAAAACAGCTTAGATGTTCATGTAAGATCATGTAAGGGTGAAATTTCTGGCTTAATCTGCATGTCGTTACTTCATCTTTGAAGGGAGAAATTTACTCAAAATAAAACAAACTTTGATGGTGGGTTTTGTTTCTGTTTTTCAGTGTATAAATTGTGCATAGTCACACATCACAGATGCACATTTTCAGTGAAAGTTCAGGCCAAAATCAAATTTGCACATTTTAAAGATCATCTTAAATGAAACCGCTCACATCAGGAGGTTTTTTTTAATACATGTGAATTCTACCAAGCTAGATAATTCAGAAATAAACAACCTAGATCGATAAAGTACACTACAACCCAGAGGGTAATTTCTTCTTTGTGTGCACACAAAGCTAAATTATAGACAGAAAGAAGGTGGGGGAATATCATTATCTTAGAAAATAATCCACCTTGAGATGACTGTTCTCATGAGATGGTACCATAAAAATAAAATTCCATTAAAAAATGTAATTGAAAGGTTTGATATTATTATAAAGAATATATCAGCATTACTGAAATTCATGCAATAATCATCATCATGAGACCCCAAAGACAAGAAATCTTAGTCAAAGTTAGATTAGGATCGTGCATACATACGTTAAAATATTTTTTTTAAATGTGAAAATTCACAACCTAAAGTGGAAACTGAAGAGCAAAGGATGGCTGAGGAGAAGAGCGAGAGCAAAGAGATGAAAGGACTCTTCATGGTTGGATGATGAGGAGGCGAGAGAAGAGTTTTGGCTGGATGCCTGGAGAGTCTGAGGATGCAGGAGACCAGCAGGAGCAGAAGGAAGAGTAGAGTCGAGCTTTGGCCCATCACCAAGGGAAAATGTAAGTCACTGCCAGAGAGGGAAGATGGAGGAGAGGGAATGGAGGTGAAAGTGGGAGGTGAGGAAAAGAAAAGAAAAAACAGGGAGACTAGGGAGGAGGAGAAAGACACAGACAGGAGAGAAGGTTGGAAGGAGAGGTGCAGCCTCAGCGCCAGAGAGCATGAGGTTGGATGATGGGAGATCAGAGGAGACAACAAGCTACTTTGATGGAGTTGCTGTGTTTTGAATGTTGGAACACGGAGATATGCAGACTCACTGAAAGAGTTGTGGAAGCACATCACAGAGCAGACATAAGCACACACTGTGGATGCATAAACAGACAGAGACACATTCTCTCTCTTTCAAGTTGCTATTTTGTAACTGGTGACTGTTAGGCATATGCTGATAGAGCTTTGATGTTCAAATGGAGCTGCTGGGGATGAAAGCAGTTTGAGAGGAATCTGACGCTCAAGTATTTGATTTCATCTCCCCGCCGCTCTCACTGCACTTCTGTTTCTCTGTGTTTTTGCCAGCTAATTCCTAATTGGTTACTCTGAGTACAACCAAAAGCAGCTTCCAATCACAAAGGGGTACACAATAAAGGAAGAAACAAATCCCTGATTGGCTCGAGAGAAGCTGTAGAAGAAGTTTTACCCCTACCCCCTTTTATTCTGCCACAATATGACAACTCTAGTATCTTCTATTTACCCAATACTACCTTTATACTCTTTCATATCTTACACAGGAAGCATTGGCAAAACAGTGAGAGTTCTTTGGCATTACATGCTAATAGAATAAAGTTTATTGCACATTCACTGCACCATGCCTGGACTTCTGAGTTAGATTTCAGCTCCTGCCCCTCAGGTCATGGCCAGTATTTTATGCATGGACATGCCTAGTTGGCAAAAAGTGACAGAGAAATGTCTTATTTTCTGCCATGGGGGGATTAGATGATGCTGAAACAGGCAGGTTTGACATTTAAATAACTGAAAGTGACTTTTTTTTAAAACCAGGAACAAAGAACTGTTCTCAAGTTCAATCAAACCTGCATTAGAAAAATCAATAAAACAACAAATGGATGTGCCTAATTCATGCATTTGCTGTTTTTCTCTTTTCACTTTATTAGGAACAGGGAGATGCTCATTGAATCTAATGACACGGCATATGCAACTCGATGGATTTAGGCATGAAGAAGTTGTCAAGATTATCTGTGGACATTTAAATCAAGCCTTTAAATAAGCACGAAAGGTGATTTGAAGTGATATGTAATGTCAGATGGTTGTTGGTGTCTGAGTATGACCCGTCTGGTTTGAGCTGACAAGAAAGCAACAGCAATTTGTTATTCATTTGTTGCAACCAACGTATGCAGAAGAGTGTCTCTGAATCCACAATACATCGAACCTTCAAGCGGGCAGGCTACGGCAGCGGAAGACCACACCATGTGCAAATCCGGTTGGTTGAGAAGATTAAACTGAGGCTAAAATTCACATGGGGCTACAAAATTGGTCATTGGTCTAATGAGTCACAATTTCTGTTGTGGCGTTGGTATATATAGAATTGAATACATTGAATATAATTAGAATTTGGTACAAATAACATGGGTGGTTGTATTTTAATGGTGTAGGTAGTACTTTCTTGGCACTCTTAGGCCCTTTAGTAGTTTAAATACTATAGACTACCTGAGTGTTGTTGCTGACCATGTCCATCTCACTATGCAAAGCATGATGGCTGCTTACAGCAGGATAACGCATCATGTTACAAAGCTCAAATCATCTCAAAGTGATGTTTCAGGTTTTTTCTCAGCATGACAATAAGCTCACTGTACTAAAATAGCCCCCACAGTCACCATATCTTAATCCAACAGAGCACCTCAGGGATGTGGTGGAGTGCGAGATTGACATGGATGTGCAGCTGACAAATATGCCGCAACTGCGTGATGCTATCATGTCAGTATTGACTAATGAACTAAAATGCCTGAGGAGCATTTCCAGCAGCTGAAGACAAAAGGGGGTCAAATCTAATACTAGCAAGGTGTACCTAATAAAGTGACTGGTGAATATATGTATTATTATATTATCATATATTTCTTTAGCAAAGACTTATGAGTTGGTAAGTTCACTAGTTTAAGATGGCTTGATGTTCATATTTTTCAGTTATGGTTCTTTTTAGAGTAAATCACGATATATCTAGACTGAAAAACATATTCTGATTTATAGAGTATCTATATTGTAACTGAAAAGTCTCATGAGCGTGTAGTGTTGCTCAGTGAGTTCGTTGTCATGTTGTAGACAGAAGTTTATAGAGTGTCTGCATACGATTAGCCTATTCATCGGTAAACAATCAGCTATAGTCGTTATTTTTGATTGATCATTTCACTGATCGTTTAAAACTTGAAATGTAAAAATCTGATGCAATTAGTTCATTAAGAGCATTTTTTTAAATGGGGCGAATGAAAAACAGACATTCAGTTTGTAGCATCCCAATAAGTTTTTAGTCTAAGCAAAGCAAAAGAATAAAGGAACAGATCCTCCTTTTCTCAACCATCTTTCCAAAACAGAACGAGTACATTTATTCCCCTCTGGCTTCTGTTTAGATCAGAAAATCACGACGACTTAAATTTTTCAGTGTGGCTTAAAGTAAAATATCACTTGTAAACAGAAAGCATGTCAGTCGCAGCCATTCTTATTCTCAATAACATAAGGTCCATATCTCTAATTTGAAACAAAGACACACAAACTGGAGCTGCCTCATTAACAATCAGATTGGAAATCAAACTGAGTTTCATTATTCCCATGTCAGGAGCCTTGAGAGCTGGAGCTGGTTTTTGCATTTTGGCAGCAAATTTACTTTCTAATAAAAACTTTATTAAGCTGGCAGACAGTCAATTATATTGGCATCAATAAACCACCACAGGAAAGTACATATTTTCTTTTTAGCCTTGATAGGAGATAAAAGTGCTGTTCTTTTCCCATTATTTAGACATTTGTTAGCCAAACATCAGATCTGTGATTAATGCCATAATATTTCTTTACACACCACAGATATCCTTTGTCTTTGATCGCTGCCATGTGATTGTTCGTCGCTGTTCGATATTTTAGTATCGAGTGAATATTAAACCATAACCTGACCGTCTGTAACCTCAAGTGAAAGCATTACTGAGCAGTTCATTTAGTCAAGGTCGCTGATTGAGACAGAGGGCTGCAGGTAATGAACAACCTATAAAACATTAACCAATCCAACAACCCTGGAAAGTGTTTGTGCTGAGGTAAAAACACGCTACATGAAAAGTATTCAGATCACACTGGGGTTTGGAGCTAAAATAAATAGCTGGGAGCATTTAAAAAGCCATAGCTTTAAATAAGCAATTTTAATCAGTAATACAGTATATATCACAAGCTGAATTTTCACTGGAGACCAGGATTCTGTGGCTTGCTTGGCACAGAAACTGAGTCTCTAAGGAAAACTGGAATAAAAAAAAATCTGGCACTCAGATATAGACTGCCGTAAACAAACCAAGCACATAAAATACTTCTCTACTAAAAATCATGTGCTAGAATATGTGTTATGTGCTTATACAATGGGGTTAACAGTAAGGGTTTCGAGCAATCGAACACAAAAGCATCTGATGCAAATTTACCTCCGCTCCCGAAGGAACATGTTTGCATCTTAATTAGTCAGCATTTATCTGCATATGACTGTGTATGGATGCATACACAGTATTCATACCCTAATGTCATAAAGCATTCTCTATGGCTCCGGTGACACTGTTCAATTACACCAGAGTTATTCAGTTAAAACACACGTGCACACACACGCATTTACGTGAATGCAGTGGTTGAATAGAGCCCAGCATTTAGAGCAAGAGAAGCTATTAGCATTACTGCCACGAGGACACGCTGTGACCGGGGAACTGTCATTTTTTTAAAAACGATTTTATTCACACTTAATTTAATTATCAAGGCTCGCGAGTGCCTGACAAACAGCCTGCAAGACAAAAGAAAGCATTGTTCAGTAATATAAAAACACAAAAGGAGTAAATGAAATAGGCTGCTTCATGCTTTTTGAATGACGTGTGCAGCTTAACACCTTCACAGTTGGCATTTCGAGTTGTCATTTTTCAGAGGAAAAATAGATGTGGTGCATTTTCAGCTGCACTTAACAAAAGATGTGTTATCAGAAGACAAACATGAGGGCTTTCTTTAAAGTCCTGTTTGAATGCTGCCGCTTTAAACGCTGAAACACTGACTCAAAAATCTGAATTGAGTAAAAGCACTCAATAACTGGATTAAATAACTTTGACTAATGTCTTTTCATAACTGGATAAGTCATACTAGCAACATGCTGAGTTATTGCATTCATTTGGCAGGGAACAAATCAAGGATTGTGTGTCTGTAGCTGTAGGAAAGGTTGATTGGCATGATACAGGTGCGTGAAAGTTATAAAAGTGGAAGTCTGAAAAATGTGCTGCATTGTAATGACCTAAATTATCTGTATTGCTGCTTTACTGCTTTTTTTTTTAATCACTTACATGAGGTATGGCATCATGAACTTCTAAAGCAGGGCATAAGAACTGTTATATTTTCTTTTAGGAAAAGCATTTTAACCATGCATGTGTGTATTAGTGTACCTGTATAGCATTGGTGATGTTCCAGCCAGCCTCCCAGGCTGTGATGGTGGGAGAGGGGTTCAGACCCAGGCTGCAGGTTTCAGGGCTCTGAACTGAAGTAACCAAACTCATGCTCCCACTCTGTTTTTCAAGGCGTGTACAGAGCTGAGACGTCCCTTCTACGGGTTTCTCCCCCTCTTGAATCTTCTCTACATCTCCTGAAACTCTCCATTTTACCACTTTCCCTCTAGGAAGCCCAGATGGTCTGATGGACTTCTTCTTGTTCCCCCGGTTTTGGCTGGAACCTTGATTCTCCCAACTCTCGCTTCCCATCTTTTCACCTCGCATCTCAGATAATCTTTTTTCTTTTTCATTGCTTCTGCTATTTTCCAAACAAAAGGGCTCTTCAGTAGAGACAGCGGAAGTTATGGTGAAGGTCTTGGTTCCAGTGGAGATTACAGTAGCCCTGGTTTCTTTAAAGGCTGGGCTTTCCCATCCTAAGGGGCTGGTGGCTCCGTTATGAGCTGCTATAGAGGGCTCATCTTTGCGTCTGTCTTCTCTTGATGACGGTCTGCTGTTTATTCTGTCATCAAAATGTGGATTAATATTGCTTGTGATGTTGTTAAAGGCTGATCTGTTGTCCTCACAGTAACTTCGGTTTAACTCATCACTCTGGGTCAAAACCAGCATCTCTTCATCTCCTTGAAAGAACCTGTAAATCAAAACCTCCTTTGAGAGCTCATGATTCCTCCCCCATCTTTCATTTTACAAAGAACTTCTAAATAATTTTTACTCCTCCAGAGGTTCCACACATATTCAGACAGATAACAAAATAGGAAAAATATCAAGAAGTATGAAAATAAATCTCAAACCGTCAATAAAGTTATATCAGTTGTGAGAAAATGAATCTGTAAAAGTTCACGAAAGTTATGTTATTATATGTATAACATTACTGTAAAAATATAGTTCATTTTTAAAGTGAATTTATATAAATAAATATATCTCATGATGTCACTAACCTTGTTGTTCGGTCCAGGTGCAGCCTCGACATAGCCCATCCCCACAGAGACCCAGCAGCACTCCAGGGCTGCTCAGGCCCACGAGCCCAGTGAAGAGAGCCCATCTTCAGCCTTCGTGTCTGCAGAGTAAGCCTCTCTGTCTTTGGAGGTCTTAGCCTCCGGGGGAGCTTAACTCACACTGGACACATAAACAAGCCCAAACAAAAATTCTCACCCAAACACACACAAATACAGGAGTAACATATTCACTCAAATTAGCACATCTGTGTAAGTACTCAGAGTCACAGGTGTGTGAATTGACTGACAGGTTGATGAGCTGTAACATTATAATATGCCAGTGCTTTCAGCGGGGAAGAAGTAAACAGCTCTAATGGCCCTGAGTACACTCAGGGAGTGGAGGCCATTGTAAACAAGTAAACAAGAAACACCCTGAATTCCCGTAGACAACCCTACACCACTACATTTACATTTATCTTACTGCTGCCAAACAGCAGTAAGATAAAGTAATTTATTCTATCCTAATTTATCCTTTATGTTTATAACATTGTATTTGAAAATTGCTTTAATTCCACCCTTAGTCTAATCCTTCTTTTAACCCAACATATGGAGGTACCAACACCTCTAGTTACCAAATATCGTACATCTTTAACTTTAATGTGCAGGTCATGTGTATGTATCACCGTCTCTGATTGTTTCAACAGATGGAGCTTCGTGTTGTTTCACATCTCACTTCATTCTTTAAACTACAAGCATTTTTTTTTAACTTAAAACTTTTTTTTGTCCACAAATAAGTAAAATTGTAAAATAAACTGATAACAGTACATGGCTTCCCCTTATTTAAAGTCTCTCCAGTTTATCTGTGATTTAATGTTGTTTTGCCCCAGAGTGTGGTAAGTTTTATGGGGCAGCAGGAGGAGCCATAGAACAGTAGAGCACATCTGGACACGTGTGGACCAGAACTTCTGGCTTTTCTGGTACTGTCTGTGAACCACTACTTTTCAAACTTTTCCCTCTGCTTCTCCTCTTCTCAGAACTGATGTAACACTTCACTGGCTTTGTAGCATCTGTCTGAGTGTTCTTGTCTTGAAGAACACATTTTGGTTACAAGACCGCTCATTTGGATGTAGTGTTGTTGTTTTTTTCACCTGCATCTCCCTAGGAAGGTTTCATATTCCATTCCCATCTCCCCCACCCTTGCTCCCGCCACAACTTTTAGAGAGGAGGAGAAACGAGAGGAAGAGGAGGAGGAGAAGAAAAAGAAGAAGAAGAGAGAGTTTGGATCAACTTCTGTTAAAACTTTTCTGGCGTTTAACTCAACATTGAGCCGCGCGAGAGGACGCCGCGGACCCCACATCGCGCGCGCGGCAGGCTACACCATTGCAACTCAGACAGGACAAAATGAAGTTGCTTCTGCTCGTACTTACGACCGCGTTGCTATGGCAACACTGCCAAGCCCAGCAGAGGGGTAAGTCATCAGCGACTGATAGATAATCGATACGCCGATACCCGGCGCTCTCTGCTGGAGTTCTTTACACAGAACCCCCAGAGCTCATTCGGCTGTGGCTGTTTCAGCGTGTCCCTTAATGAACCACTCAGTCAGTAATTAGCTACACCTTTTAACTTCCGGCTATCAGTTCAGTATATTTTGTATCGGTTTAGTTGCGAAGAAGCCTGCCTTTACTGGCTGCAGCTTTACTTTGTTTTCAATAAACAAAAGGGAGGGGAAAGTGTGTGAAAATCATTCAAAGCCTATTTAAACACGTTTGTCAATGAGCACAGCCGTCTGCTTTAGCCCTAAGTTAATACTAGCACTTGATGAAAAGATGTTTATGGTGGGATTTATGCCCGCTTTGTCTCTTGAATCTGATATTGAAAAAAAAAAAAGAGAAACACAAGTTTAATGGGTCAGAGACTTACTGGTGGATTTCGTATTATTTTTAGCCACATAAATCAAATTAAGTGCTTGACCTTAAACATAATTGACCCTGGCTTAGCTGTACTGTTATGTGTTAGACAGATGTCACTTGGCTTGCTCTTTTGCAGTTACTGCTGCAAAACAGCATACACTGAGTTTATGATGATCCATGTCACTGAGTTTCACAAAATACAGCCTTCCTAGTATAGAGTCCTTCTTTTTCTTTC
The DNA here is from genome assembly GCF_018398535.1 of Haplochromis burtoni. Classification (NCBI taxonomy): domain Eukaryota; kingdom Metazoa; phylum Chordata; class Actinopteri; order Cichliformes; family Cichlidae; genus Haplochromis; species Haplochromis burtoni. The sequence goes on from NW_024582453.1 coordinate 895,601, forward strand.
ATAAAGTTTATGTTCCACCTACTGCAACATCATCAGAAACTTATTTATTTATTTTCAATCAAAAGTCACATTTCTTTGGTCTCCTGTCACTGTAAATATAGACAATGTGTATATAGGCAATACTTTGTAGATGCACAAAGTGACACATTTACATCTAAGCACACAAATACAAGACCTACGCATCCGTAGCAACGCGTAACATATGTGCACTATTAAAAGTAATGTCTCTTTTCTTCTTTTTTTCTATTCTGTAACTCACCTCCAGCCCCAGCTTTAAGGGCTCTTAGCAAGTTACAGCATTAGGCAGGGCCGGTTGACCTCACCTGGGAAAACCAGCAGTTTCTAGTTTACTTATTCACACTTCAGGGGCAAAAAATAGTACTGTTTGGTCAAAGCCACTGGGATCTCATAGAAAACATTGACAAAGTCTGGAAAGTAAGGCTAGTAGCGCTTTCACCCAGGAGACGGCGGTTTATGTCCTGCTTTTTTCTAATTCTAATTTTCACTTCCTTCAAAAAAATGAATGAATGTACTAAAAAGCCATGCTAGTTTTTATTTCACATATTGATTTTGCAGTATGACTTTAATATTTTGTCAGAAAACCCAATATAACAGAGATTAATTCAATACCATTACAACTTTACGATTAGAAAAATCATCTCTAAATCTTTTTAAAACATTATGTGTTTGCAGAACCAATGCTCTTAATACAGTACTAAAAAAATAATTTTTTTGAACATTTTTGGTGATATAAAGATTGTCCTAAATAATAGGAAACTGATGCTAACATTTTTTAAACAAACAAAAAACTAAACAATCTGCATCTGTGGACACCAAAAAAAAAAATCTAATAGTCTAATAGAAGTAAGAATTAAATTTTTAATTAGAAGTGCCCTGAAATGCACTCGAGAAAGAAATACTGCTCTTTTTTACTTGGTATGTGTGCAAGGCTATGAAAGATTAATTCATTTAATGTGTGTGTGTGTGTGTGTGTGTGTGTGTGTGTGTGTGTGTGTGTGTGTGTGTGTGTGTGTGTTAGGGCCCTGACACAGTCAACAATGAAAAATGAGCAACGAAGCCTTGAGCAGAGATGGGGATTGACAGCTGAGACAAAACCAACATAACATGGTGCACAAGAAGAGTCAAAATATTCACGCAAGCAGTGCTTCTAAGAGTTGTTAAGCAAATTATCTCACAGATCCACAAAATGCATTAAAACTGGATTGGAAAAGATGAAATAGTTGCATCCTGTGCAGGGAGCTGATCAGTCAGGTGTTTGAACATGAGTGCGTGCAGAAGTTCTTTGCATGTGCATGTTTTTTTCAGTATGAGGTGATGGTGACTGTTGCTCGAAAGATGAAGCAAATGTATTGCCAGTCATGCTTTTTTCTATTTATCCTCTTCAAACCATCTCCAACTAGTCTGTAAACCTGGAGTGCTCTGGACCTCCCGCAGAGAAGAGGATGGGGACTGCCATCAGGATGTATGTGTTTCTGTATATTGTTTGTGTGCGAGAGATGGAAAATGAGTGAGCTGAAGAGGGTGGAAGAGGCCATCTGCTTAAGAAGCCTCATTACCAGGCGTGTCAACCAGGCATGCTCTCCATCAGCGACAAAGCTCAGAGAGACACTAGGAGATAATCAGAAAGAGAAGAGAAGGAGGAGGCAAGCTGAAAGAGAGAGGAAGGGGGATCTGTTTAAGAGTTGTTAAGAACTAGAAGAGGGATAGAGAGTGGACTGATGAAACAGGTAGACAGAAGGTTCAGAGGATATAAGACAGAGGATGAGGTTGAAGTATAGATGTTCAGCAAGGAAACCAAACTACACTAGCAACTAAACAACAACAGCTTGATTGGAAAAGAAGATTTTGTCATTCTCCAATATTTATTTTTTGCCTGTGAGAGGGTAGAACTGAGATCATTTTTGTTGATCAGGAAATAATGGGTATTTTTTGGTCATAGTGGAAGTTCAAGTACATTTCCTGGAGAGTCTGGTGCAGAATACACCAGACCTTTCAGCTTCAGTGTGGAACATAAATAATGATTCGTTTTAACTGATGTATTCTCCTGATTCTTGTATCTGAAGAAAAAAATCTTTGCGCAGCTTTGAGGGCATATGAAAGGATTTGTCTGTGCTGTTCTCACTGGTTTGAAGTTGGGAGGGTGAGCTGGAAAATGTGATGCTCTACATTTCTCTTCATCGATAATGAGCTATCAATATTTGAATCTGAGGATTTTTTCTGTTTGTTTGTTTGTTTCTCTTAGTTGCCTCAGCATTGACTTTTGAGTGTTAAACACTTCGGGGTATTTTTCCCCCTTAAACTTGGATTCACTGTTGATTCATTATCTTTGCTTGTTGAAATTTTTTGAGACAATGTGAAATCGGGGTCTCACAGCCACCATTATTTGCTGATATTATATGGAGTGATTGAAATAATGAAAAAAGATCAACAGATTGATGAGAAAACACTGAGGTTTTGGCAAGTGATAATCAGTGAACATTATGTTGAGTACTAATGCCAATACATTGCTATTTGCAAAAACAGTATGCACTGGTCAGCCAAAACATGAAAAGTAGGTCTGTGGTTTAAGGCCACAGACCTAGAGACTGGTCGGCGACCTGCTGGAAACCACTCGTTGCTTCTAAAAAATTTATATTCCCTGAGTGGTTGCTGGAGGCTGCTGGCAGTCACTAGGTGAAATTGGCTGCAAAGAGCTATATGGACTTGCACCAAAAACTGCCTTGTGATTGCCTTGATTATTAACAGATTGCTGTGGTCGCCTGTAATTTGCATGTAAGACAGTGCGTTGTTTGCAGTTGCCAAATACTCATCAAGTAGCAGTGAAACTGTGAGAATTGCAGCGCAAACTGGAAACGGAGTTTGCCTTCAAAGTAAAAGTGCACCATTCAAAATGATTGGTTGTACTGGTAGGGTACAACTTTTACTTTGAAGTTTGGGGTGCACGTTTACAAGTTTCGCTGTAGCTCAGTGAGTAGCTGACAAGTGTTTGCAGACAAGTTGGTTGGTTTTCCCTGCAAACTTCAGGTGACCATGTCAATCTGCTATTGACCACCAGGAATCACAAGGTTTTTGGTGTCGCACGCTCTTTGCGACCGATTTCACCAGGCGACATGCAACAAATCTCCAGCAAACACTCACTAACCACTTTGAGAATACTTTTTTTTTCTCTAGTGGCCAGATGTCTGTGAAGGTTCTCAGTCATCCAGGTCATCGTAGTCAAAGGAGCTTGCAAAGAAAAGCGTCTGGACTTCTTTAAGTTGCTTGAAGACGTTTCACC
>NW_024582453.1:898923-965496 GCF_018398535.1 Haplochromis burtoni
TGGCCTTATTATATGGAGGATGATAATGAAAGCAACAATATGAGAAAACACTGAGGTTTTGGCAAGTGATAATCAGTGAACATTATGTTGAGTACTAATGCCAATACATTGCTATTTGCAAAAACAGTATGCACTGGTCAGCCAAAACATGAAAAGTAGGTCTGTGGTTTAAGGCCACAGACCTAGAGACTGGTCGGCGACCTGCTGGAAACCACTCGTTGCTTCTAAAAAATTTATATTCCCTGAGTGGTTGCTGGAGGCTGCTGGCAGTCACTAGGTGAAATTGGCTGCAAAGAGCTATATGGACTTGCACCAAAAACTGCCTTGTGATTGCCTTGATTATTAACAGATTGCTGTGGTCGCCTGTAATTTGCATGTAAGACAGTGCGTTGTTTGCAGTTGCCAAATACTCATCAAGTACAGTGAACTGTGAGATTGCGCGAAACTGAACGGAGTTTGCTTCAAGAAAAGGCCTTATCCTTGATATTATCCCAGCAACCTAGCAAAAGTAGCTTTGAAGTGGACAGCAGTCGGAGTATGCTGAAAACTCACGTGAGTCCTGGTTATAGTCTCGAGGACAACTACACAAGTCTATGCACTTCTCAAGAACAATTGTCAACATCAATTTTGAATTGGTGGTGTACGTGAAGGAAATAACGCTGGGTACAACTTTTTTTACTTTGTTAAGTCACTGCTTTGGGGTGCACGTTTACAAGTTTCCTGTCTGTCTAGTTGTTCATTACGAGTTTAGTAAAGCTAAGCTGTGATTTCGTGACAGTTAGTTATTGCATCTCTGAGGTGCCAAGATGGGTTTATCGTGGTTTCCTTAATGCTTTGCAATTTTCCCTGCAAACTTCGGTGCAGTATTGCATTGACCAACTCCAGGTAATCACAAGGTTTTTATAAGAGGGTGTCGACGTCTTTGGACATCATTTCGCCGGGACTCCATCTGCGCGCACACTGTACTATCCACTTAGAATACTTTTTCTCATCCAATGATCGGAAGGTCCAGGCCAACAAGTCAATCAATAAGTCAAGAGAGACATCAAAGCTGTGCAAACTGGGGCCAATCAGAGTTTCGGTGTTCCTGGAACTCATCTTATGGAATTGCTGGTAGAACAGTCATCTGCTTGATAGACACTCTTTCAGGATCCAATGTCACTGGACAGAGAGGCTTCTAGTGAAAGAGCCAGTCTATGTCCAATCTGTGAAGGCTCGACCAGTCTTAACAGAGTCAAGGTTTACGACACCAACTCTCTGCCATCTATAATCCAGTTTTGAGATCCCTTCCCAGACGCCTTAACGCACTCACACGCCTCTACCTCGGATCCATGAAAGGTGGGGCCAGTTCCATAACCGAAACTCTCAGGCACCCCAGTTCACACCTTCTCGCATGGATATCAGTCGCTTGTGGGGGGACCCACGAGGTCTAGCTCACATTCGTTTTACTTCTTTGAAGTTTTAAGGTAGACACTATTCTTAAAGTTAGTCAATCATCTGATTTCTTGTGGTCCACTAAGATGCAACACTTTGTATTCAGAGCGTGGCTTACGTATATAACGTGCCATTGGAGAATTGTTCAGAAGCGCAACATTGAGAGATACCCAATGGTTATTTACAATATATGCAAATGCGCACTCATCAGGAAGTCTTTAGAACCGTATCAGGATGTTGTTCATTTGGTCGATCCTCATTAAGTGAGTGGAGTGTCCCTATCTAGCGGCACATTTATAAAATCCACCTCTTATCCTAGAATCAGATGTTACAGACGGGACAGACATGAGTGAGGGATAGGAAAGGGAGAAAGAAAGAGGAAGGAAAGGAAAAACAGAAGGGGAGAGGGACAGTGAGAAAGGGGGGGAGAAAAAAAATAAAAATCTCCTGGATCACCTGTTGAGAGAAGAATAGAAAACAAGCAAAAAAGACAAAAAAAACCAAAACAAAAACAAAGCAACATACTAAACACAACACCATCGCATTAATCTAGCTAAGTGTAAACAGCAGTAAATACTAAATATTCAATGTTGTTGTGCAGCACGCAGGATAGATGTGCTTTGAAGTAGCAGCCAAGAAAGGTGTAATTTGGGTCTACGAGCAGTAACACCCGTGTGCATACCTGTGTGGATCAGCATGCTTGTATTCCAAAGGTTTCTCCATGTAACGATCTGCTAGGGAGTGTGGGGGGGCCACAGCCCCGTCCTCCAGGGTGTGAAGCAGGTATGGAGGAGATCAAAACTCCAGACATCCAGAGGCCCCCAGAACACAAGAGACCAAGGAAGACCAACAGAGGGGCAGCCGCGCCACTGTTCCAGTAAGAGCTGAGGAGAGTCCCAGATGAGGGTTCACTCAGCAGCCGCGGAGCAGAAGCCAGGGGGAGTTGCAGTGACGCGCCCGTGAGCTCCGCCGGCCGCCAGCTGTGCCTGAGTGACCGAGCCCCAGGCCGAGAGGCCGGGGGCACCCCACCTCCGAAGGGGCCCGAGCGAGCCCCAGGCTCCAGGCCCCGATAAGCGGCCGCCAAGGAGTGAGCCGGTGTGTACCTGGACGCCCACCCCCAGACACAAAGAACCACCAACGCACCGACACCTGAGGGAGTCCGCCACCGGCAGGGGAAGTGGTGGTGGGTGGAGATAGGCCTCCAAACCTTGGAGGGCCTGAGGTGTCCCCAGAGAGGTGGCGTCTGATACCCAACCTGACATATAGACACAGACATACAGGCACACACAGACACAAACATCCATTCCCACCCTCATGCTCTCATATGCACTTACTCCACACTCAACCAACGTGGAGACAGACATAAAGAGACGCTGTACACACGATCACACTCCCCAAGCGTACTCTACAAACCGGGTCTAGGTACCCTTGCCCCTGGAGGGGGGAACTGCACCCAGACCCAGGTGGTGTTACCCTTTTCCCTGCGGTGGGGAGAGGCAGACCGCCCCGACTCCGAGCAGCAGGGAGGCCCCACACTCCAGACCGCAGTCTGGACGGCCAATCCTCCTCCTAGCCCGCCCAGCGGCCGGCAGGAGAATGGGGGTGGGAGAAGACTCCAAACCTCCCTCACCCGCTCATTGTAGTGTTGATGCATGTGTGTTCTAAGGTGCAATTAAAACCCAGGAGGGCATGGAGCTACCTAAGGTGGGGCCAGGTTTCACAATGAACATCACCCGAAACTCTGGCTGATTGGGACCCACACCCAGTTTCACACCTTGGCTCAGGCGATTAGAGGATCATCAGGGGGTCCTTTTGTCCCTCTGTGGGGGGTACTCCCACTAGGTTTATATCTGGGACTCTCCACCATTTGACCTTAGAACTGAAGAAGCTTCTCGGATGAGAGGTGAAACGTCTTCAAGCAACTTAAAGAAGTCCAGACGCTTTTCTTTGCAAGCTCCTTTGACTCTAGTGGCCAGTTTGCCAGGGTATACTGACAGGTAGGGGTATGTAACTGGGTCCCCTCTTTCCACTAAAACATTAATGTGGTTTCAATATGTGGAAATTTTGTGTTGGTGGATGCTTCTGAATTATTTTGTTCCTGCACATTCCTTGATTTCATATACTCTTATAACTTAGCATGAGTCTTCTTGCAATATAAGTTTTAAACTCTGACTTTCTATCAGATGAGAGCCAGTATGATGCATGGGACTCTGGCACCAAACCAAACAACTGTATTGATAAAAGATAGCAAAATGTCAAGAATATGTGGCTGTCACTGGGGAAAAAAATGTAAAAGTTCTGAGAAGTTGCCAGAAAGTTAACTTGTTGGAGTTATGTGTGTATTAATGTGAGTATTACCAGCCTGATTTGCATGAATAGTTGTCAAGTATAGTCACTAGAGACACTAGTGTGGATTGAATCCAGAGAAGGCTTGTAAACCAACTGAGAAATCAGCATTTGTATTCAGTGAATTCATGTGACTTACTCATAATCTACTGTCCTGCAGAAACCCCATGCTGCCTCTTAGACAAGATGCAAAAATGTAAGGAAGAGTGAGAAAACTGATTGATTTCCCTGTTGATGTTTATCACACTTTAAGTGTAATTAAAGGTGCAGACTAATCCTGTGATATATTTTCTCCTTGGCAGGATCTATTTCAAAAAATATAACAAGTAGTTAATTTGCTGATAAAAAAGGTCTCTTCATAGCAACTACAGATGTGTTTATAAGTTTATGGTAATGTGGATTTAACCAAGCTGGGCCAAATGCGATGAGATGTGAACTCACCAGAGGCGCCGCAATGAAGGCGATGTGAATCCAGAATGGGTTTTTCTGCTCATCAGAGAAATCAACATTTTTATGAGGTGAATTCATCCCAACGTTATAACGTTTCTAAAATATGTTGATCTCACTCTGCTATGTTAATGTGAGAGCAGCCGAGCTTAGCTGAATGGATTTGATGGTATACACAGGGGGGGGAAGCTCACTTTTTCTCAGCCTGGTACCCAAATTCAGTGAATATAATCAATGTGTCCTAGAAAATAAAGGTAGAGGGAGTGAAGAAAGGAAGGAAAGATAGGTACAGAGAAGAATAAAAGCAGAATAGGCAGGAAGATATGAATGATTCAAAAAAGTTTGCTTGGGTTTAGGAAGTGCTGTCATAAAAGCTGTAGATGCATGCAGAATGTAGATACATATGTCCTTTTGCTTTATACAACTTGCAATTACATGTTATGCTTTTAATTGTCTTTTCTACAATTTCTACTAACTTTTGACAGGAATAGTGTAATACAAGAGAAATCACTGTGTTTCTCATGCGAGTTTTTGTACATTGGAACAACTACACTTACCAAAGTTCACATTTCTTGTTCATTCTAACCAATCATTAGGCCTCCATCCACTTCACCACCACTGCAACAACAACTCGTGTCTTGTGACACCATAGCCAAGAATTAATAAATGACATTGTGCCAAAAACATAGATCACATTTCCGCTAACAGGTGTTTGTGTTTCTGTGTGCTTTGGAGGAGTCTGGGTGCTAAATTTAGGCAGGTGCTAAGTTGGAACATAGCTGGATGCCTCCAATCAATAAGTGGAAGAGAGCTGGAAGCTGCAGGAGAAGAGAGACACAGTCAATTGCACGGACTGATTTAAGTTTTAAATGTGAATTAGTTTATTCTCTCTCTTGTACAGTTAAATAAAACTAATAGCCTGTGTCTGACCACCTTTTGTCTTTAACAAAACACGAAAAGTTAGGGCGTTCTTTTTTCTCCATAACAATCGATATTAAAATATATCATGAGATGAATTAAATTCACTATGTCAAACAAGCTTAAAGATTACTTTTTACTACTAAGTGAGCAATCATGAGGTTGATTGCTGATTTAATTGCTGATGTGGCGTTCACTGTCCTTATACCAGTGTCTGTTGTGATGAAGACTTCAGTCCTAAAACAATGGCTTTGCCAACCCAGCTCGAAGACATTTACTTTCCAGATTCCAATGATGGACAGTGAGTTGGACATTGAGTCTTATATGTGGTTCTGATGTCCGACTTGACCGCAAATCCAATGTGGTAGCAGAGCATATAGCACTTTGCGGCTCATTTTTAGTGGATTCTCTATACTTTGTCTATAACTGAGGAACTGCCATCTAAGAGAAATGTTTATGGCCAGGGAGTTGGTAATGAGGGTTAGCTACTGTAATAACTCAGTTAAATCTTATATTTTTGACTGTGCTTACTGGTGTCATGCGTTTTGCACTAAGGTAGACTGTTACATCTTTGATACCACTATAGCTCTCTTTGTTTTGTTTTGTTTGTTTTATTTTTTTGTGTACTAAGGTATTGAACTGGAGAAAGTGGACACTATGGTTTGTTGTTGCGCAGATATCCCAATTGTTGTTTTAGGGAGACCACCAGCACTTGCTTGGATCTGGAACTGTAAAGTCTTGTAAACATTGTCTGTGCTCCAAAGGATGGAAATGCTTCAGAAATAAGCTTTGTTTTTACCATAATCTGCAGTGCTTGCAACTTTGTTCCTTGCCAGACTTTAAAAAGCCAAAATATCTCCACAACACTGCATTTCTCTGATCCTTCTTTTCAACAGTGTCCTTGTCTTTTGGGCCTAGAGCTATATTCACTGGAGTGTCTTTGTTGGTAATGCTGTCTCTTGACTTGTCTTTAACATTTTCTGTTGCCACTTTCTCTTTTATCTTACTCCTGGTATGCTGGTGTACATGGCAGTGGCAGCAGTATCCCAAAGGTTTGTACATGTGCCATGCCTCCTTGTACTTTTTCACTGTTGTTGTCAACCTACCCTGATGTGGCTGTAACTCCACTCCAGAAGATTTCTCATGATTATTATCATTGCCTTTTTATGCCGGCTGTCAACAAACTTGGATGGAATGAGTGTTATCAATATCGTATTCACCATGCATTGCATTAATTACTTTCATCAGTTTACTTGCCAGCCTTACCACCAATTGTAAAAGGCACACAGCATGTAGAAAAACAAATCTTTTGTGGATTTAGAAATCTAAAATGTTTGCACAGTGCTGTAGGTCACACTATGGATTCATTGTTAAGTGATACATGCTATCTCTTAAAAGTAAAGAAAACTAGCAGGACTTTTTTTTTGGAAATAATTATGTAAGTAACGACTCCACAAATTATTTCCATAATACTTTTGAGGCACTCGTAATTCATTCACTGAACTTTAGACCTTTATATGCTGCATTTTTCTTATTTTAGAAGTAATGCATAAACATGTGATACATAAACACGCGGGACATTGTCTCCACTAATGCATGTGTGATATGGTTGTCAGAAGATTTGATTCAGTTAGCTTTGCATATTTGATTATTTGTGTGCATCATTGTTTGTGAATGTGTTCGATGCTTATTACAGCAGGATTTTAATATTTGACTTGTGTTCTTCCCCGTGGGGCTTTGCCGCCTCCTAAAAAGCGCATCTTCCACAGAAAAAAAAAATCTAGGTCTGTGCATGTGTGTGTATGCCCATGTGTGTGAGTGTTTCTCTGCTGTTTTGTTGTCAGAACAGCATTGATAATGCTGAGGAGAAAATCAATAGTTAATTCTACCAGGGACACAATAGCTACTCTGCCCAGCTCCATTCTGTGGTGGGCTTAGACACAGAAACAAACAGGGCATGTGCTGATGAATTGGTAAGTGTGTGGTGTGTGTGTGTATGCAGTAACTGCAGCACTCAGACTGCTTAATGTGCCTAAAAAATAAACTAGACTGTGACATAGATTTGTAGGACGCAACACACTGTAAAAACTGTAAAATACTGGATGACAACGTTTTTAGGAATGCAACCCCTACCACTGTTTTGAATACATTACTTATTTAGGTTACACTGAGCTGCGCTATAACCAAGTGTGTCTGCAGCAAGGAATACATGGGAAAATAATGGAAATTAATACAGGTGCATTCTTCTAATAGCACCGACTTCCCACATTGAGAGGCGTCAAAATAGAAAAAGTGTTCTGTGAAGTAGTAATACCAGTACTTCAACTTACATTTTAGAGGGGCATTGCAGAAATAACTACCCAAATTACCCATCTTTCATTCCTCTAACCTTTTTTTTGGTATTTCGACACATCAAATGCTGCTGTGTGGGTAAAATTGCTCTCCAGTAGAAAAAAATCCTTCAGTCTATCAGGTAGCTTATCTTGAAGAGTAAAGAGCACAAAATGGGTTACTCGTTGGGGGTTTTACAGTAAAATCATCATAACTATTAAACATAGTACTGGAAACAGCTAAAGGTGTGCAGGAACTATAATTTGTTATGCCGTTTTTTTTTTTCAGCTTTAATTCCAAGTCAAATAAGTAAAGGTTATAATAAATGCAACACACTCAGTGTTTACACTGTGGAGTAATATTATTCCTTTAGCTAACCAGTTATGTATTTGGTTTATAAAAAGTCCAAAAATGTAAAAAAAAAAAAAATGACAGTTGAGTGTAATGTTTTCACAAATGGTACAGCAGTAATTCAGAAACATGGTGATCAAGCTTTTTATAATGGGGTGGGACTTCATGCGATGCGCGTGCCACAAAAAGAAACAGTGCACTCTTCCTGGGATATCATTCAACAAGGAGCGTTCATGATACTTAGAGTTAGAGTTTTGCATTAAACACTATCTAAATAATCTTCCTCAAAATAGGAAATGTTGTACCTATTTCGATTGTTTCTTTTCTTTTTAAAGAAGCTGAACTCTTCTGATTCTCAAATTCCTATCAACTGAATAGACAATGTGCATTCAAATATTGATGCATAAATGTCTGCGTTGGATAGAAGGTTAGTAAAGCAGACAGTCAAATCCACGTATGCATGCTAGGGGATTTGATGTTATGAACTTGTGGCAAAAACACAGCATGTTTGACATATAGATACGCTGCTACAAAACCAGAGGCTGCTGACCCTTACACACATAAACACACACATCTGCAGCTGCAAAGGTTTTGGAATGACCTCTGTTTTTTTTTTATCTCTCTATGTCAGTCTCTCATCTCTCTCTTGCTCTCTGATCTTTCTGGGTGCTTATATTTTTCCAAGGAGGTTCCTGTGGTAACACATGGTGTCAATAATGAGCCCCCTACACACACACACACACACACACACACACACACACACACACACACACACACACACACACACACACACACACACACACCTACTTTGCAGAAATGCACACAGACATCCCCCCTTCCTCCCCTACTCGTACTCCTCTTTCCTTCCTGTCCACCTCCGCTTTTTCTTTCCATCTCTCCTTTCATTCATTGGCTGCTTGATTGCTTCTCTCCCAGACTATTTTTTTTCAATATGTTCTTGTTTTGTTTTTGGGTTTTTTTTTTTTATCACTTATTCTATCTCTATGCTTGTATCTAATCAGCAATAATCAGTAATTTTTTTTGAAAATGTCTACATTTTAGAATTTTAGATCAAAATATCTGTCTAAATTTTTAAAGGTACACTAGTGATGTGTAGGTTTTGCACATTACTTTAAGCATTCTGGAGTTTCTACATTTCATATCCTTGCACCTCTCTTCCTCCTTCTACATTTCCACCCTTAACTTTTCTTCCACGTCCTCTTGGGTGTCTTCCTTTCATCCTCTGTAGGAGTACTCTTGACAATCTCTGTGGCCATAGCTGAGCGCAATGTCTGCCCTCAGTTTGTTTGTCTAGCTACTCCCTCACTGCTGGTTTCTGGAGGTCTTATTGTTTTGTTCCAACTCAAATCAGTTGAGTTCAGAACCTCTGTTTATCCACAGTGAACACAGTGAGAGCAAGATGTCTTTTACAGGAGAAATCTGCCTGACACAGGCAGTTGAAAGACAACCATAAAGCAAGACAAACACCCCCCGGCTTTATTTTGGATTTTTTTAGCTTGTTAAATTTGGTTTGTGGACGTTTTTCTCCTTCTGTGTTAAAGTTTGAGAACTAGGGCTCAGCTTGTTGATTTGGGTCCAGGCGCTTCCTTTAAGCTGTCTTTACATTTTATCTAGGTCATGAACCTAAAGCATTGAGTTACACCAAAATAGTTTCTTAATCAAAGTTTGTGCTGTAGCTACACAAAAATTAATCCTATTGTAAAGATCAAATTTGTGGATATTATGTCTCCTGAGTTATATTCAAGGCACATCTTTTAGATGAAGTCAAAATAAACTTGAAAATCTTTTGCTCATGTCTAGTTGAGTACAAAAATTTGACGTCCCTGTGTTTCCAGGGAATTCTTGCCAAATTTATTCATTTTCCCTAGGATCAATCAGAGTGATCCTGGGAATTCCAAATATGGTATTTCCTGGTATTTCTAAAGGTTAAAGCAGGATTTGCGGATCCATGTTCAAATTTACTTCTATCTCTAGCTCTAGTATTCTTCTGTTGTACATTTTTATTAATTACCTAATTTTAAAGATTAGGCCAACAAATAATGCATATATTAAGTTCAATAAAAACAACCTTTAGAGGAATTAAGATGTTAGATTTTTCTGCAGTTTAAAAAGTAAATAAAAGTGTTTATATCTAGAATAGTAACAACCTGAAGAAAGAAATTGAGGACACGGTTTCAGGCATATTGCGAGCAAGGCATATTGCACACATTGAACTTGCACTAAATATGGTGTGTATTAAGACTGAAACAAGGGATAGTATTGCTGAAAAATGTAAATTAAGATCTCACAACACACCTAACCAAAGAATAAGCCATAAATAAGATGAACCAAAAACTGAAAAAAAGAAAAACAACAAAGAAGTCTGTAGAAAAAGTATTACCTGCTCTCACAACCAATTAATTTCAGTTCAATTTATCCGATTTTATTTATATTGCTTATTTCACAACAATAGACGCTTCATATTGTAAGGTAAATTCTAAGGTACCTTACAATATTAGAAAGAAACCCCAACAATCACACAACCAGTATGCAATCTTGACCATCAAGATAATGTCATTATATTCTGGGATGTCACGTGAACTGACACTTGAACTCAACGAGTACAGTCACCCATTGCAGTGACATCTGAGTGAAGATAATGCTTTTTGACTTCAGACCTGTTACATTTATGGCATTGCACTTTAGGACACTTTTGCCCTGTTTTTAATTTCAAACCACAGTCTTGTTTATAGACACACAACAGAAGAAACCATGGCTTGCATGTCTTGTGTAGTGCACACCAGACACATGGTCTACACATGTTATAACTTTTTTTGTCTGGATTCTTTGTTTGTCTCCTTGCCTTGTTGCTTCATAACATGGTTCTTATTCTTGAGGGGAACATAAACTGCCATACTTATAGTTTTTGCCTATTTTTATTTGTGTGATCTTTATAGAAAATACTTGAAATTACTTGATTTTGTGTATGTTTCCCCAGCAATTGAAGTAGTCATTTCTGTATGTGTTCATGGAGAGGTATAAGGGAATTTTTTTATCGTGATGTTTTTTTAATTACAAATAAAGGCTGATAAAAATAGCAATTTAGAGTAGGTTTTAATCCTCGTGTCGTCTAGAAAATTGTGAAAAATTAGGTCAAGAATATAACATTGAGATTTAGCTCAGAGTTTTTCACGACACATTTTGGTAAAACATTTTTTTTCTCAGAAAAATTTCAGAGGCCCACTCAGTCTCGACAGAAAACCCCTTGTTTCAGACTCCCACCAACATCGCAATGCTTTATAGATCATGTTTCAAAAGCGGATTTTTACACTTTAGTTGGCAAGTCTGCTGTGGGCCACTGAGGAGTAGGAATGTCTGAGCTCAGACTGCTTGTTAGACTGGGGTTTCTCTGAACTCTGCTCAATACCAGTTGTTTTTAGTGGTTGTTAGAAATTACCAATTACCTCAACCACAACATCCCCGTTCAACACATGGTCCCAAATCTGTGTACAATATGTGTGTGTGTGTGACAAAAACAACTACAACTGCATCATGAGGATATGGCTTTTTGTTGATCCATCTGTTTTTTATTTCTCCATCTAGCTGTCTAGCTTTTATGTCATGAAGTTCATAATAACCTCTACCCTCTTACATTCATGAACTTTGACCTGCAAGGGTCACCGTCCTCGACCTTTTATTATTGTAACCGAGGCCATTTGTGTGGTCCAAGTTGAGATATCTAAGATTATTCCAGAGCTATTCCCACAATGGCTGTGGTTGAGCTCCAGAGTTCAGTTTGCATCAAGGCGAATAAGGAGCGGTATTAAAGAATTGAATCTACTGGCTGCATTAGAACTGCATTTCGGTGCATATATAGAACCTTTCCATCATCAGTTCCATGGTTGCAGAGAGTTGGTGTAATTAGGTCAACAAATTAAATCACAATTTGTTCAGCACTCCTACGAAATGGCTTGAATGCAGTTTTTACTTTCTGTGAATCTCTAAGACAAAGAGACAAAGACAGATACCTGTTAAATAGGCAATCTCTGTTTTGAAGGCACCCATTTTCTTTGATTTTTTTGTTTAAATTTATATATTTTTATGTTCTGCTTTATCAAAAATCACTACCAAGGACACTATTTGACTGGAAAGTAAATTTTTGTACAATTTTTTTCTCAAGGTTGACTGCTTTTGGAGCAAGAGCTTTTCATTCACTCATCTACCCGCCCCTGTTAGGTGAAGACACATTTCCTGTTGTCATGGGATCTGTTTTTGTTTGCTTGTTTGTTTAGATTTTTGTCATTCTTCTGTTATTTTATACAGAAGACAACTGCACAGTTTGCTGCATACTGGGATTGTCACAAGATTAGAATTTTCAAATTTGCTACTAATACTCAAGACTCCATACCAATATCGATACCACTGAAAAAAAAATTGCCATTTTTTTTGTTTAAAATAAAGATAGGAAAAATCTAATGATTAGAAAAAGTCTGTAGCTAAATACGATAGGCATTTAGCTACAGCCTTGTTTGTTTCTGCAAGACTTTTCTCAGCTTCAATCAGAGACTTTAAGATAAAAATAACATTTTTTAGACATAAGAGATGTGTAAACTGGGTAGTTGCTAATAGTTAAACCGCTAATTATATTGTGTGTGCCAGCCACCTTGATGTTTATGATAACTGTTTTGAACTGTTGTTGAAATGGGAACTTTTATTACACCTTGAATTCTTCGTAATGATCAGATTAATTACCAATTTTGTTGTGGTGCTGTTCATGCGTTCAGCTGCTAGTGGTCTCAGCTGGCACAAAACGGCACTGATGTAAACAAGTATCTAATCTGATAGTAATTTTTAGCATCAATTAGTATCCAAGTATACACTTTTTTAAAAACGTATACGTACTGTGTTGGCATGTTTTTAGAATTTGGCACTGAACGATATTCATTCATTAGTATTCATTCTGGTGACATCCCTACCTTATATATTATTTGCTGCTGAATCAAGTAGTTAAAGCTTGGGGAGTTTATGAGGGATTTTTGACTTCGTCATCTTCACTTCCATGCCATCAGACTTATATCCACTTATATGTCTTTTCTTTTCCCTGCCTCCCCACTGATACTGTAGTAGAGAAACTAACATGAACATAAATGAGTTAAAATCAGTAGAGACTCTCACAATATGGTGAAATAAAACCCTTGTTAATAAAAACTTTTTATTATTTATTTTCCCCTTTGGAGAGAAGAACACACACAAAGTTGCACCGTTTGGACACTGCAAACAGACTACCTAGACTTTACCTATTTTTATTAATGTGTTCCTCCACTACTCATAATCAGTAGCTTTTTTTCATTTGTAACTTTTAATTAATTTCAAATATGTGCAGTCAGCTTGACTGACAGGTGGATAAATGAATGAATAAAAGTCTAGGGCTTCCCAACCCAACAATTGCCATTTCTGGCGTTACTGACAGATCTGTATGCAGTGCACACATTCTGTGCAGCACAGCTCCTAGATAGAAGTGCGCGGGCACACACACACACACACACACACACACACACACACACACACACACACACACACACACACCCAAAGAAAGAGGCAGCAAACAGAAAGGCCATTATTTTGGGGCTGAATGTTTGTGTGATTGAGCTGATAAAGCATCAGAGGAATAAGGGTCTATTAGACTGGCCTGGTTAGCTATGGATTTAACATTTATACACACCTCTATGTGTGTGTAGGTGTGTGACAAAGAGAGTGAAAAATACAGATGGTGCAGAGTGAAGGAGGGAGAAAGAGGTATGTGTTGTGTATACAATTTTTCCATTATTCCAGTTGCCTTTCTCATCAATATTGTGTGTGTGTGTGTGTGTGTACATGTGTGTACATGTGTGCACAGAAAGGAACATACTCTATATGTAATTTCACATTTCCATTATATTTTTTTGTGTTTCCATTATTATGGTCCAAGGCAAATCCACAGAGAGCCTAATGCAGAGCAAATGCTCACATCTGACATGAGATGGAAATACGTGAAAAATGGTTGTGTGTGTATGTGTGCATGTGTGTGGACGAGGGGCCCATAACCTCTGCAGCCCCGCAATAATAGACTGGTGACACCCGGGATTTGGGACTGCGGGCTCGGGATTGGACAAGGCTGGTATGAAGTAAAATATTCCACACTGTCATTTCCTTTTCGGGCTAGCAGAGATGGAGCTAAGTAGTTTTTCTAATAAATCATTTAATGGCTGGGCTTAAGGGGGCATGGAAGTATTGAGGCCCAGAACAAACACAGAAATGCAAAAGTGACACAAACTTAATTTGATGATGCCAGGAGGAATCAATAATGTTCTTGGTGAAAATCTCACAGGCTGGTGGCATAATTAAAAGGGCATGGCATTTCCTTTATATTTGTACATTTGTTTAATTACCTGCATCCAAAATTGACACACATTACTGTAATGGCTGATTGGTTTTAACCGAGTATGGATAAACCAAATCTATATTTTAACTTTAAATGTCTACTGAGGAAACCACTAGGAGCACCTCCAATTGTGATCCATGTCTCACTTTGCGCTATTTTGGGCTGACTAGTGCACTATATTTCCTTTTAGTCAGTTTCAAATGAAACAAAATCAAGTAATGGACTTTGTATTTTACGTTTTTCACAGCTGCTTATCCAGTTTGAATAAAAAAGAAGTTGCAAACAAGCAATACCAAATCTTGTTTTGTTTCTTTAGTCCATTCCTGTGAACCCAGTATTTCCGGGATGCTTTCAGAGAAGGTTTAAAATTTGGCATGGACATTAATTTGGATTCACAAATGAACTGCTTAGAATTACAGGAATACTAAAAAGTAGTTATTCAATGAAATACCAGAAAGCAGCGAAAGAAAGTTAGCTTTTGTCCTTTTCAAAAAATATATATAAAGAAGGTGACCGGTGAACTAAATAGTTGTTGCAGCTCTGTGTTTAATAATTGATTGGTAATTTTCGACAGAGAGAGATGAATAATCAGGACCCAGGGTGCTTTTTAGCTGAATTTGACTTTTGACCTTCTCCTTGTTGGTGGAAATTCCCCTGCTGGCATCAGTCAAGTATTAATCTGTTTAGTATCCTAAAATCAAGAGCAAATGTCAGATGCAGTAAAGCAATAAGAGGCAGGCTTTTTTTTTAAATACATCTTTGCATCCTCATTTTCCCCATTAAACCTTGACTGTGTTTTTTTTAACCATCTCTAAGATTCATACTTTATTTTTCTTCTGCTGACCTTGTTTGCCCCTGTAGAGAAAAAGTCAACCTAAGCGCTCAGCTGAGCCCAAGGCTTGTGCTGACAGTGGGTGGGAGGTGGGTGGTCTGTTAGCACATTTATTCCTAGGAGACCCTTGTGCTCTCTTCTTGCAACCCAACCAGCTCATTGTCCTCTGCTGGCCTAGGCCATGTTAACAAAGGCTTCTGTTAGTATGACTTGTAGGGGTCTTGATCTTCTTTGCCCCCTGCTTATTGCCTTGTTAATTTATATATTCAGCATTTTAAGCCAAATCATGTGTTTCTTTATCTAATCAGTTAGAAATCCACATGCTTTATTTAGATTTTCATTTTCAAGTCAGCTGTTGCAAACACATTCTCAAAATTGTATAATTACCTGAAAAAATGAGTTCTGATCAAATGTATTACCTAAAACAGCGGTTCCCAACCCCCGGGCCTCGGACCGGTACCGGTCCGTGAGTCGTTTGGTACCGGGCCGCGAGAGTTGAGGCTCAGGTGTGAAATGTATGGTTTTCAGGGTTTTTATCGGTTTTCAGCGTTATTTTGTTATCGTTTTTATCGTTAACTCTGGTTTTCCTGGGTCTTTTCACGTGTGTTATGAATAAATCTTCTTTTTTTCGGTACCGGTACTAGTTTTATTTTGTTGTATTTATCCGCGACACCTTAAAGGCCGGTCCGTGAAAATATTGTCGGGCATAAACCGGTCCGTGGCGCAAAAAAGGTTGGAGACCGCTGACATAAACACAAATTTAACACATAGTGCTAGAGAGATAGATACTGCCACTTGACATCTGATTGTGAAGCCTTGACTAGGGCTATTTAAAAAAACAGATCTTGATTTTATTGGGATTAAATACTTATTTGTGCTACAAACCTTTTTTTTTTTTTGCCTTGTTATTTTGTCTTAAAACAAGTACATGCCTTATCTTTACAGCATTGCACTCTACACAGCAAATTCAAAAGTGTTAAATGTTTTGGTGTTAGTAGCCTTCTTGCAAAAGTAGAGTTAATTTTACTCTAAGTAGAGTCACATTCTTTTAATGTAACTCTGAGGTGTAAAATGATAGTAGTTAAAATCGAGTGTTAAAAATGAGTGTTTCTATTTCAAATCTGGAGGTGTTACAATGGAAACATTAACTCTTGACCTCTTAACTCTGAACTCCTACAGGGGCTATGACACCAATAGAGTAAATTCACAGACTCCGCCCCCAGCACCATAGGCTCCAATCGAAGCTGAAGTGAAGCCGTTTCAGAACATTTTGCTCTACATATTTGAGTTGTTTGCCATGCTTGGTAAGTCATTTTTTCAAAGATTGTTTCAATTATTATTAGCTTTTACTTCTGTGGCTCTTTGGAGTTGAGACAAAGCTGTGTGAAAGGCATTAGCCATGTTGCTCGCTGATAGCATAATATTCTGTTTTAGCTAGCTGAAAGGTATTGTTTGCGGGCAAATACCACAGCCTTGAAAAAAAGCTTGCATGTGAATTTTCAGTCAAACTTTTGGTCAAATACACCTAAAACAATGTCTAGAATGTGAAATGTTGGTATAATGGTGCTACTTGAAGCCTGAAAACGATCGCCCATAAAAAAAAAAAACGAGCAAACAGCAGTAGCAGACGTCCTGACTGGGTTCTACGTTAGCATAGATCCCTCCAGAGTTTTGTGCACACGGTTTAGGTAAAAATGAAAAAGGTTGAGGTTTTACATTTAGTTCAGTATTACCTGTTGCCTGTGTCTTTGTCTTTTGGAAAAATACTTTACACAAGTAATGGCTCAAAGAGGATTCCATTTTTTTTTTTTAACTGTGCTGCAATTGATTACTGGATTATTTGTGCCATTAATTAGTGTCAACTAATTTTTATTCAATCTCCACACAGGATATGCTTGTGAAGATGGAATATGGGGGAGAGCAGAAGTGCGTTGCAGTTCCACAAAGTGATGAATGAAGGACGTGCATATTGTATTGAAGAAATAAGTGATGAGAATGCTGTTATTTGCATTTACCAGCTCACCTATGTCAGACCTTTTGATAAACAAAATTCTAATGAAAGTGAGAACATGTACACTGTTACATCTTTCAGAAAATGTTTTGAAATTGCAGTGCACAGTTCAGAATAAATGTTTTTCAAAAACCATTGCGTCTTTTTTGTCAGGCTCAGGAGATACTCGGAGGCAGACCGTCACTTAAGTTCACAATTTATTTACACACAGACACCAGGTGCGGATATATACAGGTGAGGGGGCACAGGAAGAGGGTCTCCGGGGAACACAGGCACGGGAAGGGGATGGGCTATGTACACAATCCTTCACTGAAGCTCAGGTAGCTTGGACTCCGGCTTTTAGCTCACCAAATGGCAGTCCTCAGGCTGGCGAGAAATGAGTGTTACACAATAATCCAGCGAAGAAGCACTCTCAGCAGCCGCCTTAAGAAGTGAATGAGATGAGACGATTGTTTGCAGGTGTCCGAGCCAGGGGCTGGAGCCGTCATGACTCCGCCCCGGTAGAGCGCAGTGCGCGGGAGGGGCACAACAAAAGCACTTGTAGCCATACAGAGTCAGCCGAGAAGGCACAGGGTCATGACATTTTTAGTAAATGTTTATTTCCAAAAGAAATTTCTAAAAGTTCAGAACAGTAAAATTCCCGCTTTTTATAATTAATTAGAAGATAACTCTTACGTAGTTAAACTAAAATACTCTTTGAGAGTTAATATATAAACTCTTAACACCTAGTTAGCATTAGTAAGTGTTAAATTATCAACTCCAGACAGATTTGGTGTTTAACACTAAATCAGAGTTAACGTACCAACTCTCCAAAAAGAGTTAAATTAACACTCTCTGGTGTGGACCCATATAGACACTTTAATAGTGTTGAAATCAAATCTGACAGTGTTAATTTGGACATGCTGGATTTGCTGTGCAGTCTCTCCCTCAAAGCCCAAACTTCCAAACTGTTTTGTGCCGCTCCAACCAGGACAGCTCAAAAACAACATGTTCGTAACTTTTTTTTTCTTCTTTTTTTTTCCTGTCCCGTTTGGCTCTTTTGCCATCAGAATTATTGTCTAAAGGCGAAGAAAGATGCCCAACGGATTTACTTTACCAAATGGACCAACCCAGCCTTGTCGTAATGGTCTATTTGAGTCACCTTTTATTGTTTATTTTATTTTCACTTGCTAAATACGGGACAGATTTGAGTGGGGTAAAGAAAGGGGAGAAAGAAAGAGGGAAAGAAAAACAGAGGGGAAGAGGGACGGGGATAAAGGGCAAAAAACAAAAACCAACAAAATAAGCACACAAAAAATACATATATCGATCACCTGGATCACCTGTTGAGAAAGAAAAAAGAGAAAACAAGCAGAAGAAAAAAAAAGGGCAACATAATAAACAACATCACGATGATCTATGTGAATATAACAGTAAATACTAAATATTAAACATTATTGTGCAGCATGTAAGATCAGCATGGACGCGCTTGTATTTAAAAGGTTCCTTCATGTAATGATCTGCTAGAGGGTGTGGGGAGCCAAAGCGCCGTCCTCCAGGGTATGAAGCAGGTATGGAGGAGATCAAAACTCCAGACATCCAGAGGCCCTCAGAACACAAGAGACCAAGGAAGACCAACAGAGGGGCAGCCGCACCACTATCCCAGAAAGAGCTGAGGAGAGCCCCAGATGAGGGGTCACACATGTATTTCTTATTAATTTCATCAAAAACAATCCTGATTATGATTTTTGCTACCCCATTCTCATGAGCAGGTAGCAGCGGGGAGAATTTCATGGTTTTATCTCAACCGTTTTGGTACATAGAGTTGGGACCACATCTGAGGAGGCAGAGAAATAATTTCAGAGAGCTGATTGAAGCAGCATCTAGCTGTCTGTCTGTGGTTAAAATAGCATTGTTTTCCTATATAGTCTATAACAGTGTGCATTTTGAGCTACAAGTGAACTTGTAGCCAAATCCAGTGGTCTGATTGGTTAGATCTGCATATTCACATCCAAGAAATTAAGTTTGATCTGAAAGAATAAATGCCACAAATTTGTCCTGCACTAAGAATAGCTGAGCTCCAAAAATATTTTTAATGCCTGAAATATTTGCATGAATTTTACGTGTTTGGTGTCTAAAGTCGTTTACTCTGAAGTAACGGAGACCAACATCTCATCAGGAAAAGTCACAGATTGAGGAAATTTAGGGTTGTTTCTCATAGATATTTACACAATTATCAAATGTTGTTGATATAATATCAAGCTTAATTATTTTTTGAGTTGTACTCTTTATTATAATGTCAATTAATATTTTTTTCTTTAAGTATGTCATCCTTATTCCAGGATTTTATGCAAATTTCCTTGTGGTTTGGTGCAAAGTCGTAACTCAGCACGGTACAGATGCAGTGCACTCATGCACAAACACTGGCAATGGAAACACAACGCACATTTTTGAGGAATAGTCCTCAATCTTAACACACATCACTGTGTATTCTATGCTTTAGATCATTGTGTCTGCCCCCTGATGTCAAAAGCTTTCAAAGGCTAAGTCTGGGGCTTATTTTCTCCATCAGTCTTTTGAAGGTAAGTTGCAACCATGTTGAAGCTAATTTCCAGGTGGCCTACATAAAGTTATTGGCAGGCTCTTGCTTAACAAGCAGCTGAATAGAACACGTCACCACTGTCAAAAAAAAAGCACCCTGGGAAATGTGTAAGGGTAGCCAATGAAATGTGTAAGGTTGCGAGTGGGCATGATTACAACACTCAATCACAATTTTAACTGCTGGAGAATCTTGACCATCACAGGTTTAACAGTATAAGCACATCTGAGAGGGTATGATGGGATCGTTTAATTGCTCTCTAAGGTTCAGGTCTAATTTCAAATTTGCCATTCAATGGCAGTTTTTAAAGTGAGTGTGCCTTTTATGTATTACATCAGCATGCCATTATAATGAGCGTGTTAAGTCACATATACACAATAATTACAGATTATTAGATGTGTTTATTTGCTGTTTCCTTTTATCACAGCCACTGCTAATTTTAATATTGTTAAATCATAGACACACTTGTAAGGATGCATACTTATAGAGCTTCTTTCCGATGGGCCTGTCAGTCTTTTTTTTCCTAAAACATAGTGTGTCTAATGCAGGAAAAATCCATCTGTTTCTCAACAGACACGCCTTTGGTGTGTGTCACACACTCAGCAGCTGTTCCCAGACTGAAAGCAATAGGAGAGCTTTGAAGTACTCTATCCTATTCTGTCATATTTTCTTTTGTTACCCTATGTTTTATTCTAATACCACTGGTTCCCAGTTGATATTTTCTTCTCAAACAACCAAAGACGGACAAGGTTTTATATGACTTCACACAAACCGGTGTTTGGTTTCCCTGATTTACATAGTGACTCAGAGAGAGCAGAATTCTAACCAGATATATATTTTTTATTATGCCCCGTTTCCATATGCTCTCTGCTGAGTTTCTCAGGGTGTAGGTGGGTGTATTTGCTGAGACAGCAGGTCTGTGTACTAGTAGCCTCGCACACTTGTACACAGTACTGGTGATGCATGGAGGAATCAGAGCTCCAATAATGAGCGGAATCAGCCTTTAACATGGTAATGTGTCATTTAGGGCCCATCCATTTAGCTAACGACTTGCTTCCTTTTGAAACCTATTAGCAGTAATGGTAAATAGCAACTCCCCTTTCAACTCACATCTGATCTATTTGCTTTGCCGCTGTTAGTCTTCTCTTCTCTTCTCTTCTGATTTTTCTTTCATCTTCATTATTGCTTTTTAAAAAAATGAAGTTCAACTTCTGTGCCCTGTCTTTCATATACTCAACTTTTATTTTCATTTCCTCATTCACATCCCTTGTGTTTCCTTTTTCTTGTTAATGCAGTTCTCAAAGTCCTTCTAGAAGCCAGTCGTGCCCCGTGTTATCTATCTTAGTGGCAGTATTTTCACAGGTCCTTAAATGAATAATAACCTTAACGCAAGCAGTCTCCCTTAAAAAACATTAGTAAAAGAATGGGTTGTTCTAAAGATCTCTCTGCATTTGAGAATGGTGTCGTAATAGGTGCCACTGTTGCAACGAGACTCTTTGTAAAAATTTGTCCCTCCTGGGTATTCAGCGATTAACTACTGTACAAGTGTATTTTTGAAAAGTGGAAGAGTTTAGGACCCACAGCAACTTGGGCAGACCACCTAAAGTTGCAGAGTGGGGTTTCCAAATTTTGAAGTACATAGTCCATAAAAGTTACCAACTCTCTGCTGACTTTGGCATTAATATCAGAACAAGAAGCGTTTGCAGTAAACTTCATAGCATAGGTTTCCACAGCTGAACCGTTCCTCTATCTGTAATATGTGTAATGTATAGGTGGTACATGCTTTATTCCCTATGATGCAAAAGGTTTTGTGTTGTTACGAGAAGGGTGTTTCACACATGACATTGTGGGAACAAGTCAAAAGAAAACAACAACAAAAATTGTTGGTCTACACCTCCCTACATCTTTACTATGTTAATGAGAAGATATGATTGTCGAGCTCCCTTGAGGCTGAAATATGTCCATGTATCGAAAATACAATAGTTTATATTAATCAGCTTTTGGGGAGGCTGGGTGGGTTGACATTTTTGGCATTGCTGAATTCTCTTGTAGTTTGTTCTTTCAGGATTTTTTAAATCCTCTGTGATGTCTTAGTTATTTCCTTTCATCCATTTTCAACCTTGCCCTTTATGCATTCACATTTTGGCCATACCTTAGGTCTTACAACCTCTCCTCTTCTTTCCGCTCCTCTCTTCTCCAACCCACAGGGGCTCATTCATAACATGAACCCATTACCCACCAAGCTATTAGGTTTGCTAACAGTGAGATCCATTGGGTGAAAATCAATGTCTATCCAGGGAGCAGTTTGTCTGTAGTGCCACTGTAATGAATGCTATATACTCCAACACACACAACTCTGGCCCTGTTTTCCGTGCACACTCTCATAAACACACACATACAGGTTCAGACTGAGAATGTGAGCATTGGTGTAACCGATAGTTTTGTCAACAGTGCGCCTATTCGAAAGAGTTGTAGACAAATTGTAGTCCACACTTATGGGCTCTTTGGAACTCTATCTGATAATCTGTCCACCCTGGTTTCCGTTTTTCTCTCTCTTGCTCATGTTTCACCTGAATACGATGCTGAATGTTTGGACGCAGATTGTTGTCAAGAAAATTTAAATGGACATTTTCTGCATATTTAGTCATAGTAAATGGTATAAAGCACTATATGTAGTCACCCATTCACTATCTATTAAGCCCTTGCATACACTCTTATAGCTTCTATATTCTCCAACCCATATTTCAGCTACATTCAATCTAATCGGAACCTTTTCCATGCCAAAGCAGTTAGTGATAGCCCCAGGTCAGCTAATAGCCGACGTGTAGTCGTCAGTGCTGGCCAGAAACCATGACTCAGCAACCTGTACTTCAGTTCTTGCAAAAAATCCATAGTCATTATTTAATACTATGTATGAACCTCTTAACTCCAGGAGAGCTCATTTCTAATTCAATCATTTGATTCTGAGTTTTCAGACAAATGCAGTCATATTTAAAATGTCACACGCAAGAGTAGTCTGCATAAAAAGAAGTCCTGAAAAACAGTCTGATCAACTTTAACAAAAGGTTGAGGGGAAAAATGTGTATGAAGTGGTTGCATACTGACTCATCTGTTATCCAGCTGCTGCTTTCAAAAGAAATGGTTTCCACATTGGGAAGGTTTGGGAGCATTTCTGGGTCAATTTTGTTACTCCCCAAAAATCTTTTACTCATTTCCTAAATCAAATATAGAGTTATCATTATGAGGTTATATTTTATGTAGCACAATATGTTTTTATGCATGACGGACGAATAATGAGCATTTAGTTTCATACATTTAAAAGCCTGATGATTAAGTATCAGGCTTGTATGTATGATAAAGACTGTAATGCAACCATGTACTAGAATAAAATACTCTGATCTCAGTTTGGTCAAAGAGCTTCCTGTAAGACTTTAAACATCTGTGTGCTTTTTGACTTTTTTTTCTGTTTTTGTTGGCTTGCAGTAATGTTTTCCATGTTGACATTCACATTTTGGGCTGCGTCTGGGGCCAGCAGACTATAAAACATTTTGAACTAATCTTTAGATCATAGCAACACTGAGACTAATGGGAACAAGTCTAGCCTCCATCGGTCTTTCTGATGGCCAGTGAGCTATGTTCTCCTTACCAATGTAAAGAAGTTGTTCCCCTGAGAGAATGTGTGAAACTGTGTGAGTTTGTATGGTTAATATTCCTTATGAATAGTGGCCCTTTTGAACCTATTTTGTTAATTGGTCCCCGTGGACCGACTCACACAGCTATTCAACCAATACGCTGTTTCCTGTCTCTCAGATTTGTCATTTGTCAGTCACGTGTATCGAAACTAGAAGAGAGGAGATAAAAGTCGTGCGATAAGGGAAGAAATCATGAGGAAAATGGGAAGAGAATAGGAAAAGTAAAAGAATAGGAAGGGTGCGCAGACAGAGATGAACAATATTAACATTGTAGAGTGTGTTCGGTTTGATCTCTGTGGTAGCCGTTTCTTCCAGGAAGCTCATGCACATCCATCTGGATTTCCAATTACTCACAATCCCTTGTGACCCCACTGGCGGCGTCTAGAAAATAATGTTATTTCCTGACCTGACAAATACAAAACACACTCAGGACAGACCTGCACATTCACACAAAATACATCTACTTGAACACATGTAGGAAGTACATATGTACAGAAACACACATAGCAAGGTAACAAAACGAACAAACCTTGTTTTCTGATAATGTTATACTTGGAAAAGCTTCAGCACTAGAAACTCTATGAAAAAAAGGGTTTAGGAATGCACATTAAAAAAATACCTTTTACTATATAAAATAGCAGTCTGTTCAAATCTCTGTGTCACATCATGAATCAGGATAAACTCAAATTGTCTTAAAAATGTTAGAATTCCATTTTCTTTACCTTGGGGATCGCTGATGAATCACCTGTCTCTCAATGACCATTTTTAGCTGTTAAAATAAATAGAAAGATTTTGTAAAAAGATTAGACAAGGAAGCATAATTTTAGATAAAAATATTGAATTTGGTGACCAATTTGTTTGTTCCACCATTCGTAGACACATCCATTACTACTGCGACAAGTCACGGCAGCCACTGATGGCAGCAGTGTCTCCTGCTGTCTACTGATAGTGGGTACTTGGAGTGACAGTGTTACACCCAGTTTATGTTCACTTTTCTTGCTCTTGCAAATTACAGAACATTTTGAAGATATATCAGATATAACAAGAGATCAGACAATCTCAGATTACAAGGATGCAGCAGCTGCATCAAGATTCAAACGCATACATATTTTAGGGAGACACCATCACTGTAACGGTGACAGGTTTGTTTCAGATATTTGTAAGTGCACAGCACCATCAAACTTAATTTCATATTGCCTCGGTTTTATAAGCAAATTTGTGTAATACTTTGTACAGTTTATCCCTCAGGGGGAAATTACATTTTAATGTAATAAGCCCTATTTGCACTGGATTAGTATTATCAGGGGGCTTTATTTTAGATTATAACTTTGTTACTCAAATTTACTGACATTTGCGTTTGCCAGTGACGAACCTAATGTTAGCATTTAATGGGATGTTTCATTAAAAAAAAAAAAAAAACAGTTGAAAAACAGGTTTGATAGCCTGCAGCATCTCTGCTAATGATTTTGATCTTTTTCTGTGAATTTTCACCAATGTCAACCCGTGTGCCAATGCACGCTCTGCAACTCATTTACATAAAACAGGATTGGGAGAACACAGAAATTGTGATGTCGTTTTTACTTTGCACACTACGGATGGCAGAGTCACAGAGTATTAAGATCACAAATGACCTCAATATTTATTGCAAATTACTAGAGGTCCCCGGGTCATAGTCCCATGTGAATAGGGCTATAAGCTCTGACAGATTGCAGACAAGTAAAATTACCTTCTAGCAGTATCATTGTTTTGTAATTGTCATATTTTCCTTTGGCTTTTATTACATAATGATGTCTACTCTATGCACAGTTAATTGTATTTACAGTACACAAGAGGTTTTATTGCTTGGACATGTAATTGTTCGTTGCATATTAGCAAAGTTATATATGAAATCAAGGCAATGCTATTTTGTCCTCTTTCATTACCTAGTCAGCAGTAAGACTGACCAATTATTTTTGGAAGCTGGAATCAGTCGGGAAATATTCAATATAATTGTCATTTTTTGTTACTTTGACATTCACCATTTCATTTGATGACATCAGGTTTCATAATTGTTTTGCTTTGGTTGACCATAAAGGCCACATATACATGCTGTAAAAGCCTGAGCAGTCACTGATCCATGACTTTATCTCCAGGGAGCATTTCATCTCAAAGAGCGGTTAGCAGAATCAGGAGGCCATTGCTGGCTTCCTGTTAAATCCAGAAATAAATTTAAAATCCTTCTCTTTATATTATCTTTATATCACCTTATCTTAAAACCTCATAGTACCAGGCTTAGCTGTGCATCCCAAGGTATTTAAAAGCAGAATGGGAAGCAGAACCTTCAGCTTTCCGGTTCCTCTTCTGTGGAGCTAAATCCCAGTTTGGATTCAGGAAACAGACACAAAAAAAGTTACTTTTTTTTAACGTAGCTTATAGTTGTGGATTGATCACGTGACCCTGAACCCTCCTGAGCTCGTTCTGCTGGAAGTTTCTTCCTATTAAAAGGGAATTTTTCCTCCCCACTGTCACCAAGAGCTTACTCATAAGGAGTCATCTGATTGTTGAAGTTTTCTCGCTATTATTGTAAGGTCTTTACCTTAAAAGATAAAGCACTTTGAGGTGTTGTATAAATAATGTCGAATTAAACTGTTGAGACTGACATAAATGCAGTCCTGTTCTGCTCTATTTTGGGTTGCAGGAGAATGTAGTGGTTGTAGCTATGACAAGATTAGATGCTCTCTGGGGCCAGAGGTCAAGTTGCTCTCTCCTGTAAATCTGCTCTCTGGCATGTTTTCATTACTAGCACCAACATATCCCCCATATTCCCCAGACAACGTGTGAATCTAAGTGTGTGTGTAGTGGCCTTGGCTCAGGCTGGACTCTAAGTACTAACCAAGGCTAGCAGCAATAGTTCCTGCTTAAATCATACACGGCCACACACACACATATACGAAGCGAGAGCGAGGGACAGCCATTTCGCTGAGGTGCTTGTGGATGATTTAACAAAGTACTCATCACTGCCTCATCAGGTATGGATTGGGTGTGTATATGTGAGAGAGCAGTTGGAGGGGGCTGCAGGATAGATTTACTGCTGACTGGTCTGAACTCAGCTATATCACTTCAAACACTTATCCAGGAGTTATTGCACATAAACAGTCTCCCTGCTCCCCTTTGCCTTTAATTCTTTTTTATTTTTTTAAACATACTGTACAGGCCTTGGATCCATTTGTTACTAGAATACTATGGTATTCAATTACAAAACCTGCCTAATTAAAGAAATACATTTTGCAATTGGCTGCTCTGATTTCCGCAAATGTTAACTGTCCTTTCATGGAAGTAGTCGACTAAATGTTGGTGTCATGCGAAATGGTAGCAGCGATAGTCTTAGCCAAATAATTTACGGTACAGTGCACCTTTTTGCATTTCTCAATAGATACAAAATATCAAAATTGACCTAATTTTAAAAATCTGACATCAGTTATGATGCCAAGGTATAGTGTTACAGTGTGGATATGCTGTCGGTGCTTGTTGCATTAGCTATAATAGAATCGTCCCTTTGCAAAAGTAGTAGTTAGCAAGTTATTTCCAGAGGTATAGCATTTATCTAGGGCTTTTCAACTCAGATTGTCTTACTTTTAAAATATTGTCTAGAAATTTTGGGTTGGAAATAAGTGCAACGATTTATTGAAACTTGTGCAAACATACAAGGAAGTACAGTATATGAGGTTTAAAAAGAGTTTGTATAATTCTAAAGAGCTTGAAAGTTAATATTTCGTATGTTCAACTTTAAAACAGCCTGAATTCTTTCTACCTTATTTCTTTTTTCAGTTGTATCAGAATCACAGTTGGCTCATGGCACTTTATATTGTAAGGTAATGACCCTGAAACAATAACTCTCTAAGTCAAGCTTTCTTGCGATTTCTGTAAGTAATCTTCAATAATAGTACGGAAGGCTTCTTGAAGGACACTCAAAGCTTTTCTTTGGATGCTGGGTGGCTTTTATTTCATTTTCTGTCAAGACGACCCCACACTGTTTCAATAATGTTGAGGTCCGGGCTATGGACAGGCCAATCTATGATTTCCATTGTATGTTTTTCTGTGTAATTTTGGTTAAGATCTACTTTTTGCAATTTCATCTTTTACTGGGCTGCACTGACTTTCACTGAAATGTTGTTTATGCAGTATTCTTCAAACTTCTCAAAGCCTCGAGGAAAGAAGTTACATTAATTACCTCGTTAAACTAAAGTTGATAAAATGAGCCAAACAGACAAATCGGACATTTGTGTACTAGTCTGTGAAATTAAGGACCCCAGGAAATTCTGACACTGATAATCGTGTTTATGTTTATGTGCCTGGATGCTTGACAGTTTTGAGAAAACAGAACTTAAGCAGACATACTGTTGGATAAAAAGGAGTTTTGATATTTAGTTTAGACCGCAGCCGAAATGATATATTGTCAAAGCGCACCACTCCCCATTTTGTAATTTAGCCTACATCCTGGTCTGCAGAATTAATTTGTGAGTAGACCTCCTGGGAGATGCTCACCCTCCAGTCTGGAGCAGACAGTTCATTGACACTGGGTTTGTGAGTTCTTAAGAGTGTGTTTAAGTAGGGGATTAACTGTCTATAACTTAGCGGTTTTCCTGTTTAGTCTGGGTTTATGACCGTCTGGAAGAGGACAGCTTTCGCAAAAATCTACCATACAGACACACACAAATTCACACACAAATTCACACACAGATGCACATACTTAAGCCCACGTGCCTCTTCCTCTTCGGCTCTGTAATGACTGTGTGTGGCCATCTGGAAAAATACAACATTATAGTCAGTAATTTCCTAAAATTTGGGCCAGTTGTAATTAGTAAAAAGAAGCTTCACGCTCCAATGAACATTGAAGTGTTAATATGTGACTTCTTACTGTGAAAGTACAGCAGTTACATTGACTCGTAGGTGAAATAGTTCAGAGATAGCTGGTGTTGTTTGTAGTTTTAGTTTAGGAGCTTTTAGACCAGTAAAAAATGTGATGTGTGGGAAGGGACAAAAAAAAAGAGGCAGAAATGAAATTTTATTGAAACAGAAATGAGATAAAAGAGATCCCACAGCCTCTTTCTTTCTTTTTAAAATAATTTTCTGCATTTATTTTCTTTTTGTAATAAGTCATTCATCACTCTCTTTCAAGTCAGTGTGACTATCTGCCTGCATTTCCTTTGGAGCTCCATTACTGTTGGGAACCCACACAGAGACACACACACACTGACACACACTCTCCCAGGGCAAGAAGTCCTAGTGAGAGCAGGATGTTGACTTAGTTTTCATTACAGCTTTCTATGAGAACCCCGGAGGTCGACAGAAGAGGGGCCAACACGTGTAAAGCTGGAGACAGAAGAAGGGGAACAAAACTATAGATTAATGTATATTTTCTCACTCTTATCACCCCAGAGAAGCAATAACAAGAGAGCTCAAAGTACATATTTATTTTCAGCAATGGTATTGAGGGATACAATTCAAGAAAACAACTTGGGGAAAGCAGACACAGAGAATATGCAAGCGCAAAAACAGATTTGCCTTGAGTTTATGAGTATTGTATGATGAAAAATCGCATATTTTATCGTTTGGCTCATACGGTAACATAGATAATGGGACTTTTCTGAAAGACTCTTTGAATGAAATACACTTTAAAATGAATGTGTTCAATGTGACACTAAAGACAGTGACAGAGTGACACATAAAGACGCTTTTCAAGTGCTACAGTAATGACAATGTCATAAAAAATGCCCATAAAAACTGAAAGGCACTACTATCGTGCATATCAATTCATTTTCTCAGCGTAACATGTTTGGGTAATATTTCTAAAATCCTTTGACTGTCAACATTGTCTTAAAATCAGCCTTAAGATTGCTGAGGTCAACTCATAGCATTATGGTGACTGAATTCAACCATATCAAATAAACTGACTCATGGGGACCAAATTGGAAATAAGCAGCAGTTACAAAGCGTCTCAGAAGATAATGTGACAAATTGCTTTAAGGTTAAAGTTGGAATGGGTATGATGCACGCTGACAGGAACAAAAAGCTGCTCATTGTCCAGTGCATGACATTTTCCACACTTCACAACGTCATTCATTTATCAAACATGTCTGTGAATTATGTTACTATGGAAACAACATGCAGTAACCAAGGAACACTGACGGTCGTGCATGGGCGCAAACACACCAATGTTAGTATTTAACCTTTTCTTTGATCTGAGTTATGCTGAACATAAGTCTTGATAAATGCTATGAGAAGTCATGATTTGCACGTGTATGTATGTGTGTGAAGCAACCAGGGATCGAACCACAAGCGTTCTGATTACTAGATGATCTGGTCTAACTCTGGAGCCACAGCCACCTTAAAATATAATAATATATGTTCCATATAATAAAACCTGTTAGTTGAAATCTTTAAGCAGATATTTCGCTTTTTCATGTTGCCCGGCCTCAAATTAAATGCCGTGCTGTGAACTTCGCTGTTATTTACCCATTTCCTCACTTGTCCACACCTCACCTTCCCTGATTTCTTATTACTGATTGGCTCCTGTGTTACTTTGTCTCTTAATTAAAATCACCTATACAGCAGATATTGCTTAAGGATCTCCCATTTTATTAAGTCTCAGCAACGGGTGTGTGAGTTTGTTGTTTATTATTAGTTAGATTAACTAATAACCTTACTTATCATTAAATTACTGACCAAAAGTCTAGTCTTTTTTGTGTCTTTTTAAGAGTTTGTAGTTAATGTGTGTCTTTTCCTTATAGTTAAAACTGCTTTTCTTTTAAAACTAAAAATAAACTTAAAACACAGAAGCAGTATTGTTGGCTGTATTTATATGTATTCTGATACATGATAATAAGCCAGTTCCTGTGAAATAGCTGATAACTTTTTGGTTTGAGTAGTCTGGGTCACAATAAAGTATACGTATATATTTTAACAGTTAGATTTTAAGACCAGTGATTTACAAAACAAACATCTAGCTATTTATACGAACTAACTAAATGATGACATTTCGAATCTTCACGATTAAGATAAAAAACAATTACATGCTATATATGCCACTATATTTGCACAGTTTAGTGATTAGTCAGTTTGTCACACTTGGATCTTTTTCCATTTTAAATTCGTACTTAAAAGATTTTTTTCTTTAAACTTGAGCCCTTAAAAGTTATGCTGCATTTATTTCAATTCGCAGTTAATGAAGACTATCTTCCTTTAGATAAGGATGGTGGCTGTTTGTTAGCGATGGGATGACTGAGTGTATTTTTCTTTCCTATATAATAAGTAATTTAGACCATGCCTATTCAACTACGAAGTTAGTTGGGCCAGATTTTCAAACCGAGGAATTTATCTGGGCCAGATATTTTTTTTGAAGCCAGTAAGCAGCAGATCATGATCAATTTCAAACCCACACAACTGTACTGAAAAACAAGTATTTTTTTTATTCCTTTTCCCCTATAAATCTGGTGGTGACCTCTCACAAAGGCACACCAAAAGGTCCATTTAAAAAAAAGGGAGCTATAACTAAACTATTTTTTGCACATTTGAAATAATAATAATAATAACAAAAAACATTTTGATAATTCCCTTTCAAATTAAAATAAATATTTCGCCATGGATGGAGCCCCATCGTTCACAAGTATACAGACACGCTTCATATCCAGACCATTTTCCTCAAAAAGAGCTTAAATCTTCTCAAACATCATTTCGCCAGCTGTGTGTCCCTCTAACGGTAGTAAGCAGAGCAATTTCCCATCCAAAAAACGGACATATACGCATACGGTAACTGTGCATTATCAGTTCTGTCTGTGATCTCCTGCTATAGACATTACATCAGTTTTCTTCAGGTCATCTAACAGCATTTCAAACTCGTCTGACGCCAGAACTTCAACTCTACAACTATTTGAACTGTCCTACAGGGGTACGTTTTTAATAGCAGATGTCACACTCACTTTTCACCGCATCCACCACGGCCAGCATGCAGTATTTCATTGTTTCAGAATCTGTGAAAGGCCTTTTCTTCTTCGCCAAGAAGCAAACACGAAGGGAAGATGCTGCAGCTCTCTCTTGGGCTGTGCAGGACCCTCACCATGGTAGTACAACTCCGGTTGTAAGATTATTAAACTCGGTAAAATGAATAAGTATTTGTCAGTCCAGGCAGGGTTAAACCGACAGTTTTCATTGTCAATTTTGCGCTTTTGGAGTGAGAAAGACATGCTGTTGTCGCATCATATATTACGATGATTGTTTAATAAGTTTACATCACGGTGTATTGTGGGTTAAATATTGCTAGGCTACTAGGAGTGTTGCATTCACAGTCTACACTACGCTGTAGGAATTTTTAATTTTTTTAAAATTAATTAACGAATTCATTTTTTGCGTTTTCTCTGTGTTTCTGCCAGGACCACAGGCAGGGCCACTCGCAGGTTGCTTCTGGGCCGCATTTGGCCCGCGGGCCGCCATTTGAATAGGCTTGATTTAGACAAAGTGCTACCTGTTAGGTTCCTTCCTGTAGAGCCATGTGTAACAGGAGGAAACTTTGCAATTATATGACACTTTGATTGAGCCTTGGGGGATTCGATAGATAGCTTAATTTAGCAATTATAATTTAATCATTCGGTTGCATTATTTTACTAAGGTCTCCAAGTGTTATGTTGATGTTACACTTAATGATCACTTTCTTTATTGGAAACATGCTTTGCTGTACCTTAGTTCTGTGTTCAGATGCCTGCCTGTACCTTGTGACACCTTGTTAACTGAGACAGAAAATTATTTATGTCTTATTTGTATTTATTTATTTATTTTACCAGGGTTTCAGTCATGACTCAGGCTATCATCTCGCCCACCTTCAGTAACAAAATTAGGATATGGTCTTGAGAACACGTTATTTTCATCTAGCCTGACATATGACGAACTGACGAGTTATAGTCAGTTTAAGCTTCTGAAAAGGGGCCATGGCGTGTGTTTCTGATTCATAAATTTTCAGTTTCTCCTTGATGAAAAACAAACATTGATGTAATGAAGCAGATATGTGGCCACCAAAAATTGTTTTGTCTTAAAGGAAAAACTGAATCATTGATATTAACCACATGGCTCTGGTCATGAGCAGATGCGGGCACTGCAGCCAGAATCAATTAGCAGAAGCTTTGGTCCCTCATTCTGATGGAAAATTTGATATATCCAGATAACAAGATAATTAAGTTTTGATTTTGATGCTGCTGGAGTCGAAATAGCTGCTGCTGATCTCACCTTCATGTGGACATTTTGGCGATATTTGGTACAAATCTGGGCATGCATTGAATTCTCCTGTCCTTGTTAAACTGTTAAAACCCCATTTCCTGGATTGCCTTGTTTACCAAGCTCAAACGAAGGAGAGAAATCATATTTCTGGTGTTTCGAGCACAGCTGAGCTACAGTAACAAAGCTGATTAGATTTTTTAGGAGAGATCCTCATGAAGCTGAAGATGAGTCCAGCACTGATTAGTGTCACTCTATTTATTTTTTATCTTTTTTGCTGGAAATTAATTTGCGTGTTAGGTGCATATGCATCTTATGAATAATATCTCTGTGAGACTGGATATAGAGTAATTTTCTATATTTTTGCATATGTATTTTACAGATTTTAAAGCTCTGCGCCTCGGTTTTTCATCTTTTTGCTTATGTAAATATCTTTATATAAAGGTTATGTGTGTGCATATACAGGATTATTGCAGTCTCATTCCTCTTCTAGCCCTCACCCTTTTTAAACAACACTTCATCTTTCTCTGGGAATCCCTCCATCCATCTATTTGCTCTCCATCAATCTTTCTATCTTTTCTTCCATCCATATCTCGCTCTCACCCTCTAAGCACTCAGGGTGGAGGGAGAGATGGAAAGTTACAGAGAGAGAGAGAGAGAGATACACAGAGAGAGATGATCCTGTCTTTTTCAACCTCCTCCTTATTCCATCAAGCATACATCTAGCCTCAAAACTCAACAATAACACATCCATCACACACACACACATAAGGCACACGCACAGACGCAGAGCAAGGCGAGCAGTGCCGAGTCATCTTCTATTATGACAGAAAAAGCAAATAAAGTTTTATTCCTAATGCAATAAAAAACCTTTATAAGATAAAAAGAATATGCTATCGTCCCGAACTTGTGGAAATCTGATCAGTGTGACCATTTTCCCCTTAGATTTAATGTAGACTCCTATGTTAATGACCCATGTTACTACATTGATGAACGGTTCAGTAGCCTGACTTTTGAAAACTCTGCTTGTGTGCACTTGAGCATGTGTGCCCGCCTCAATTACATATATGTAAAAAAGCATAAATATAGAAGATAAATAAAAGAAGGTGAGAGGTGTTTGAGGAGCTTTCAGTAATATTTTACATTAACAGGTGGGTTGGTTTGCTTAGTTGACACAGACGTTATATAAGTTCATGTGCTGATGAAGGACTCAAGATTTTGACTGAATTGCATAGGAACTTGTAGACTATTTGAATATAGACAATATCATCTCAGTTTTTGTGCTCGACATCCTTTAAGGGCTCACAGTTGTGCTCATTGTGTAGCTCTCTGTCTATGAAAATAGAAAGTTTATGAGAATTCGACCAACACAGAGACCACAAAGAAGCTCTATTGTGCAGCCTGCCAGAAAAAAACAATCACGTGTCACCCAGTGGTGGTGACCCGATGCATAGTTCAAATACTAAGTTTGAAAAGTTGGCTTGAAAAAGTCAAGAAATATGGATGTTCACCACAAAGAGGAAAATGTACAAGGAAAAAGATAAAGTTCAAAGAATGAACAACAAGATACCCTGACCGTGGCTGGAGTTGATAGTGTTCATGGTTTTTCAAACTATGTTTCACACAATTATAAAAAAAAGTGTTTTGTGTATCTGGATTGCTGTCTTTCCTCAGCGAGGGATAGGCTAAAGTACCAGCAAAAGCACATATTTTTGCAGTATTTCTCATGTTTTTCATAGTAAATGTAGCAATAGCTATGCTCCTTCAAACTCCTGTTGGTGTTGGTACTGACTAATAATCATAATTCAATTTCTTTGTAAGTGCACTTGAGGAGACTGGGAACTGGGAAAAAAGGTCAAAGTTCA
Organism: Haplochromis burtoni; assembly: GCF_018398535.1. NCBI lineage: Eukaryota > Metazoa > Chordata > Actinopteri > Cichliformes > Cichlidae > Haplochromis > Haplochromis burtoni. Next base: position 933,393 of record NW_024582453.1, read on the forward strand.
AAAGTTTAAAAAGTCAACTTGATTAACACAAATTTTTAATGGTAACAACCATTTTTTGTTTTTTTGTTTTTTTTTGTTTTTACCTAGCTATATCAGTATGTAAGCCCGTTTCCGCCCACACAACCCCCCCCCCAAAAGTATCCGTAACTCAAAATGTCGAGTTATTAACTCAGAATTTCAAATTATTTTCTCGAAATTTTGACTTATTAACTTTAAATTTTGAGAAAAGTAACTTTTCAGAGAGTTAGCTCTGCCAATCAGTAATATACGTGGAATGCGCACTCAAATTGGTGCTTTCGAGAGTACGTTTGCTGATAGTAACGCCATGTGATTCAGCTAATAACTCAAGGATTTCATCATTTGTGAAGCCACGCTGAAAATAATCAGCAATTTGTGCATTCATGACTGGCTGTAATACTAGTAGCTTAGCTCTAGCATTTGTAGCTGAGGGTTTCAGCTTCCGGCTAACAAGGAGATGATGTGATTCACGTAGATTACTGATTGGAAACTCTAACTCAAAATTTCAAGTTATCAACTCAAAATTTTGAGTCAGTCAAAATTAAAGTAAGTCAAAATTTCGAGCTACTTTTGTCAAAATTTCGTATTAATAAGTCGAAATTTTGAGAAAGATAACTCGAGTTATGGATACTTTTTTGTGTGTGGCAGAAATGGGCTTCCATGATATCAGCCTTCAATAGTAGCAAAACATCGAAAGTTTAGGACATTGACAATTCCTTGGGCAATGACACCGCCCAGCTTTCCCTAGGTATACTTATGCATTTTGAGAGTATTAAAATTTAGAGCCAGTATGGCAATAAATCCTCGGAGACTTCTGGTTAACAGAGCGTAGATGGAGGATAGAGAGGCCGACAGACAGACAGACACACAGACAGGCAGGTTGCCATAGTTATCAGAGCAGAGAGAAAAGAGTGGAAGGTGATGAACCTTCGTAGGTGTGTGTATGTGAGAGGCATCCACGGACCCGTAGGCAGACAATCATTGTGTCCTTGTCATTCAGTGAATCTGAAATGTGAACCCTCGTCTTTATCCAGCGCTCTCTGTTTCTCTGTTATCTCACCTTATTGTTCAACATAAAAGGCATGAGAGAAAAAACTTATCACCGTCTGAAGTCACAGTCGGACACATGATCAGAACTAACCAAGAATTTTGATGTTGCTCTAACAGCCAGCAACCCATAAAAGTCCCCAAAGTAAAGATCATTCAAATGTCCTCGTTTTATTTCTTTAAAGCTGGAATGTTTTTCTTCTCTGCAACATGAAAATTGAAATGCAAGGGTTGTTGGGTTAAGATTTATGTGGTGAGGGTCGACTGCTTGAATGTAGCACGGTGCAAGGTCTCAGAGCCTCTGCCCACAGTGCTGAGTTCTTTTCGTTCACTCATTGAAAAAGTTCTGTTTCCTATTAGAGCTGTGTAGGTTGGATTTATGCTTGAATAATTTCCTGTTAATAACTCACATTGTTTTACTTCATTCGCTGTTCGTTGCATGCCACCTGCCACCAATGAGACAATCAGCCTCCTTGCTGTTTCACTTTGTTTATGGACAGATGTTTTAGAACTTCTTGAAGCTTTTTAGATGTTCTCCACTGATTTGCTTGTGATTTTTTCTTCTGAAAATCTCTCTTTGTTCTTAGTTGGCTATTTGTTTTTTTTTTTTTTGTTTTTTTTACATTTCTTTGTATTGTTTACCACACTGACTCAGGGGTGTACTACAAAGTGACGTTAATGGATTAGCAGCTATGTAGATCTTAGAGTCAAAGCTTTTTTTAATGCCTCTCTTTTTACCTGTCTAAATCACTGTGGTAACTTATACTGCAGCACCTGGTTTATAGCAGATTACATTCAAAGTTATAGTTTAAAATTGGCTTGAAGTACCACGATTTCACTAATTATTTTACTTTCATTATTTGCATGTGTTATGTGTGATGTAGATTCTTTATTGGCCATGAAGGAAGCCCAGCTGTAAAATTTCAAGAGTTCTAGCTTTGCACTGCCATTGCATTGGAATGTTTTTATATTTGATTCTAAGTTTCTGCTAATTCTCTTTCCCACAATTACAGCTACTAGAACACAAAGTAGAAAATTAATCAGTTATATTTGTTTGCTGGTCTTTAAAAATTTTAATTCATCAATAGTGGTGATCTAATGATTTTCTTGTTTCCTTTATTTAGACTATAAGATGGTAACTTTTAATTTTTAACTGTATTTTATGTTCTTTATAGATTTCTATAAAAAGAAATAAAGTTTATTATTTCTGTCAACTTCTTATCATCATTATCTGATAATGTCCGTCACTGGAGTAGGGACACTCATAGGGATCATTTTATGTGGACAAGAAGAGTCATGAGTCTAATGAAATCTGGCTGTGTTGAAATTCCTTAATAGTATAAACCACTCCGATGGCCTGCGTATGACCTCTTAAGAGCAGTTCACAGCAAAATGACCACAACATGTACACCGAACCTAAATTCGATGACAGGCTGATGAGATGAAAATGGTACTTCTGTCTAATTATAAGACTTATCCAATTCAGGAAGATAGATTACCCAGAGAGGAGCCAACGCCAGTCACTTGTTGGATTTGAACCCAGGACAGTACCAATCACTGTCGCATCAGTGAATTTAATCTGACCACCAGTATTTCCCAGCTCGCTTGAAAGACAAAGCCAATACAGTTAGACACGGAAAAAAATGAAGTTCTCTTTTAAGCCCATATGGTAAAGATATATATAAATCTTATAAAGTTTGTATATGTCTTGTGTGAAACTTGTATGAAAAGCACACAAGAGTGAAAACAGATATAAGAGCCCTTGAAAAATTATATAATGAAACTTGTATGTTTTGGATACTTACTAAAACAATATATGAAAGTAATGAGAAAGTGGCCACTTTCATGAGTAAATCATATAAGTTTTTACTATTTCTTTTCTATATGGGAGACCACGTGTGAATCTGTAAATCAGACATGAAGAAGTGATAAAAAGCTAAGGGTGATAGCTGTCTCAAATCAAGCTGAAAATTCCACAGTCTCCCACACACACTTGTATCTAGAGACTCTTCCAGGTTGTGAATCAAAACCCCAGGAATAAGTAGGATGTTGGCTTGATTTCCTGGCAGTTATAAACGGTGTGGACAATAACCATAAAAATATGTTCATGAAGACATTTTTTTTTATTGTGCAGTAAGACCTTAAACTAAGTTTTATACTCGGGTCTTGGTTGTCTATGTTGACCACAAAAGAATGCAATCTCTTTTTTCTTCCTTACCTCTGTGGTATGTATATACAGGTCTTGTATGCCATTGCTTTTTTTTTTTTTAGAGCTTTATCTCTTCCCTGTTGCCAGTGTTCAAACTGAGAATAAGTGAACAAAAGAGTGCTTTTGAATGAGTTCAGACTGCTCTCCACTGACTGTGTTCTTTGAAAGGTTGACCAAATATCAGACTAATCTCGAGGCATCAAAAAAGAAATCTCAGAAATTCACAAAGAATCACAGTGAATAGATTAAATTGAAAAGATTTTGATAGCAAATCTATAAAAGTGGCTGCATTATCATTCCAGGGTTCAGAGAGAGACAAAGAGGAGTTGCACTTAGACTGTTTGATTGTGAGTTGAGATTTAGGCATTTGTGACTGTGGGACTATTTGTTTGAACACTTTGTTGAATAAGCTTAGGAAAATGAATTTATATTAAGTACAGCAACATAATTCGCAACAAATAAAACATAAAAAATAAATGTGGTGTATTAATGCATGATTCTGTTTTATTATAAGCCGGCATATTTCCCACAAAAGCTCGTGCACATGTTGCAGGTCATGTTAAAACTGCACATCCCATCTTCGTTGGAAGGATTCAGGGGAATTACTCGTGGAACAAAAAAAAAATCCTGGGGAAGTCTGCACATGCCTCCCGTAGCTTTCCAAACAATCAAAATTTTTACATGAATCGTTTTAAATGCTTTGCTCTGACTGCAGCTACAAATAAGCACAGTGGGTAGCTGCCTAGAATGGTCATTTTGGCTAACTGCATAGGGATCTACATCTGGGTCACCTCACCTGCTGGCTGACTTCAATGGTTATTTTGAGAGCAGTTATGTTCGAAATCAAACGGTGTGACTGCTCAAACCGCAGAACAGCTGATCAGTGATTTTACCATCATCACACCCCCCAGAAGTTACACATTAAATGACGACTGATTTGGAGAAAAATTGGGCCAACTCTAAAATTTATTTGGGGCTAAAAGTCTGTATGGTATCCTTGCAAGGTTTCTGTGACTAAAATGCACATTCTCTGTTAAATCAAATGTGTTTCAATACATTACAGCTCGAGGAATTTGATTAACTATGAATATTTTGTGTGCTTCAGTGCTTTAAGGTGAATTAAAACCACTAGAATATGTAATACAGGAGGAATAAATACGGGACTTTGTGTTATTACTCATTGAGAAGCTGGTTAAAATATTTATCCGTGACATTTCCTTTATTTAAAAAAGTCGTAATGGAAGTCTGGGCTTCTTAAGTGGCAGGGGCTTCTCAGATATCATTACTAAAAGCCTGGGAAACACGTGTGCATGTGATATGTTGTGAGTATTTGTATGAGAATGTGTGCACATATGTGAGAGAGACTTTGGGTGTCTTAGATGTTTTTCACAGTTCATCTGTCTTGACATCTGGCCAAACAGCTGGACTCATCTGGACAAACACTCACAGACAGTCCACGCTTTTCCAAGTGCTTCTCCTCTCAGACTTCCTTACACTTTTCCTCTCCTTCTTACTCACCCTTGATTTGTTTGTCTCCCATGTGCACGATATGGTACATTTATATTTATCTATTTTTCATTGTGTATACATGCACATGTTCTTTAACTTGTTTTCTTAAACTTTAATTGTAATGTCTAGTGTAGCATAGTATATTTATGTGTTTATCTGTGCATGATTTCCAGAAAGGAAATGTGAACCATATGTAGGCCATGTTCAGCATTCCAGGACTTTAAGTTCAACAAGCTTGCCATTCATAGTGAACACTCTGTGATCTCTTAGGGACAGCTGATACTGGCCAATGTTCCATCCTTGTACTGCAACATGTAAAATGCAGCTTTTGATATCTTGAATGGAAGTTCTGGTTAAACACTGAACAGTTATAAACCTTGGTTGGTTTTTACATTTTAGCTTTACATGCATAGCAAAATAGTAATTTTGATTTTTTTTTTTAAAGAATTGAATTAATGACTTAATTGATAAATTCTTTTTGAAAACGGTCTTTTTTTTTGTTTAAAAACTGAGCATAGTGTTATTTCAGGCAGACCGTCAGCGGCTCAGTGCCAGCCCACATCAACTGAGGGTTTGGCTGATGTCCTTTTTTGCATCCAACTGTCAAGTCTAATATAGGGTATGTTATTTAAACTGCCCACAGTTGCTGTGCCTCTGCAAGCCACTTCGCAACTCACTCCAATCCCAGGTCCTCTGTTCAAGCTTTATCTGACTTATCCGTGTCATAGTTGTTTCTGTAGGAGGTCTCTGCTATATTGGTATCCCTCAAAAGCAAGTCATTATATCTCAAGGAAAATTCCAATAATTTTATGTCAATAGGGGGAGATCACTTAGAAGACTTGAACATGATTTATTGAGATTGAGAAATTAATGTGTTTGGTAATTAGACATCATGGCAGAACAGACTCCCAGTGGTGATAGGATTTAAGACAGGAGCCCCCGGAGCCTAGACGCTGGTGGTGGTGAAGATGAAGACTGAGGCTTGGATGAAGCTCTGATGGGGAGGAGGTTAGTTGCACTGAGGGTGGGCAAGAAGATGACTGGACCAGAGTCATGATGTCAGTACTGAGATTGACAGCTTGGGAAAGTGGTAGTGATGTTGTATTTTGAAATAAGCTTTTGAAAGCTTTAAGCCCCGCTTTTTCAGTACTTGTCCATCCACTGTTGCTCAGTTAAACTTATGCAGTGTAACTGGTGATTGCTGCAGCCATTCTCAGTTGAAACATTTACTTTTAGGTTGCACAAAACTAGCGACTAATATTCAACTGTATGTTTTTGGTAAAACACATTTGCCATTTCCAGCAGTTTTGGTGCACAGTATTGTTCTTTGTTGGAGATTCCCAAAGTGAACTGTCACTGAAGGTTGACAGTACTCTAGCTTCCTGGCTCCATGACATATATGGTCTTGTCTCATTGTATCCACTAGGGAACTTAAATGCATCAGGATGGATTTCCATCAATCCATTCATATGATATTTTACGTCATTTAAACATTTATTGATTAAATATGTAGATTATTTGAAAACTAACTGAATGATAATAGGTCTTAGGGATGAACAGAGTGGTGTCAGCCTTACATAGATGGAGAAATGTGCTGAATGTGCATAAATATGACCTATTGTGGAATAAATTGTGGCAGTGAGTGGTATATCATACGTTTGGTCTTCACATTTATCCTTGATATCTGGCTTGTTGCATTTTCTTTCTGCATAAAACATCCAAGTTTCCTGAATGTCCTTCCTGCTTGAATGAACCTGGTCTCACAAGATTACCATAACAATAAGGTTGAAAACAAAGTCCTGTTAGCACAGTATAACTTTATTAATGGATTCCAAGTATATCCTGGAAAAAAAATTGGAGGATTTTCCATAATGTATGTCCTCTCCTAGTTTACATTCTGTGGCTCCAGGAGTGAAAAATGTCCATGGTCAGAAAATGAAAGTTGCTTGAACAACATAATGCAAATGAACAGTTTTGAAACAAAAGTACAAAATTGCTCAAAGTCTGCACAGTGGAAAGCGTGCCAGAAAATATTCTATCCATGCTTCTTTTATCAAAAGATAAAGTGATTACAGCCATTTCTATCTGTTAATGTTAAATGATGTTAAACGCTTTTGACTGCACTGAAAATACACCCAAATTAAATAGCTCGGATGATGCGAAACCCTTGCCCTCCCCCTCATGTTCCAGGCTAATTACTCATAACCTCAGTACAACAGAAATACAGCCATCATTTTGATTTGAAATACAAAACCTAAATGCAAATCAGGATGTGCTGTTCCTAACAACCCCACGGTAGCATTTGGCATTTTATGCTTTGACTAAGAAATCCAGCCTGGCCTCATTTGAAGTGCTCTGAACGGACTTTGATGTATGATTAACGAAGATCTGAATGCACAATAACATAGAACTTGCTTCAAAGTTATCATGTACTGTGTTCTTTTCTTTTCTTTTTTAGATATGTTGAAAACGAGTGAACTAACTTTTGAAATATTGTAATTTTTTAATGGATAGTTGATGTAGGTTTGCTTTTTATTTCACATTTTTTAAGATATAAAAAAAAGTAGAAGGTATATGCAGGCATCAGTACTAATGCATAAAGCTCTTTAACTTTCAAAAGTTGCATCTGTATGCAATTATCCAATTACCCATGTCTGTTTTCTTTCTTTTTTTTTCTTCCCCAGGTCTGTTTCCAGCTGTGTTGAATCTAGCGACTATGGCTAATATAACAACCAATGCTACCTGTGGTTCAACTGGTCCAGAAATGTTCTGCAAGCTTGTGGAGCACGTTCCAGGACAGCCTGTTAGAAATGCACAGTGTCGAATCTGCAACCAAAGGAGTGCAAATCCCATGGGTAAGAAAGAGTCACATCCACATGAGACTTATAGTCTTAGTGATTACAACAATTAATCATTTTACATTAGTTAATTAGACTATGATTGGCCAGATGTTAACCAATCATTTTGTCTAAAACGATAATTATAGAACAAAACGAGGAATCAATTGCAACATGACAAGACGACAATACAAAATTAGCCTGCACTCATTATTCAAATAGTCTACCAGACTGCCATAATACAATGGATCAATAATTCAATTAACCGCTCAGCCAGTCAAATACCCAATCAGTTTGTCAGTGAAGCACTCCATCATTAACTAGTATCCAGTGATTAGTCAACAAACCAATTAGTCAGCCATCAGTCAGCCAGTTCATTGTTGGTGTTATTCATTAAATGGAACCCATCCTTTTCTTTATTTTCTTATTGTATACTCTTACATTGGCGCATATTCATATAGTGATGGGCCATGGTTTAAATAATGAGGTCAACGTGTATCCATAGTAGCCTAGTGCTTAGTCTTTAGCGTGCTCTCAACATGAGGTTTTAGAGCTTTGTTTTTTTGGTTTTTTTTGTAACTTGTGGCTCTTTTTGTCCTTTTGAGCAGATATCTTTAATTACATTTTAAATATATACCATCAAATCACAACAGCAGTTTCCTCAGTGCACTTTATATTGTAAGGTAGAGATGCTACAATACTACAAGGAGAACCAGGCTCAGCGGCTATCTGCCACGACAAACCTTAATATGTTCATTGACAGTGTGTTCAGTATGTTCAACTAGCAACTAGCTGTATTTTGGTAGGGTATGTAGATCACTTCTTGGCTGTGTAAAGTGAGTTAAGGGGGGGTCAACCATCAGGTTGCCCAACATTCAGAAATGGCCCACTGCTTATAAAAGCACTAAAGGAGCAGTTGACAGTTGGTGGGTGAAATTTAAAAAAACCTCTTTGCTGTTGCTTTGGTCCTTGTATTTTGTGTAGAAAACAATATATTGTCTGCAAACACTCATCAACTGCTTGCCAAGTAGTAGTAAAACTGAAAAGTGCAACTCAACATATTGGTTTTAGAGACTTGTAACAACTTTAGTTTGAAGGTCAACACTTGGCAAGGATTTACAGACAAGTCGGCATCTTTTATGCAAACTACGGGTGATTACACCAACCTACTAGTAAACACAGAAATCACAAGGAGCTTTTTGGCGCAGGGCTCTCTTTGTGACTGATTTCAACAGAAAGCTCTAGCATCCACCAGCTGGTCTGGGAATATTTTTTTCTAGGACATAGCTTCAGTTTTAAAATAAAGTTTATATGTCTTCATCTACAGGTAACTTTGTAAGAAAGCATTTACCCTAGGTCAGGGGTCAGCAACCTTTAAGACCCAAAGAGCCATTTGGACCTGGTTTCCACGCAAAAGAAAACACTGGGAGCCGCAAATACTTTTTGACATCTAAAATGAAGATAACACTGTATATATTGTTTTTTACCTTTATGCTTTGTGTGAACTACTAAGGTGTGTTGCTTATGAAATCCATGAAGTGCTACAGAGAACGTTACATTTTATTTATGTAATTAACACATTTTGAACTAAAGAAATATAACAAAAGGAAAGACACCCAGCTGAACTAAAATGATCCATGTAGCAAACAGAAACTGTTGTGAGCCACCACCCTTATATCGGCTTTGGGCTTTTGGAGCCTTGACCTGACTTTTAAAAAAATAATTGGAAAAAAAGCACTATGCTGCTGAAAAATGAAAAATAGATATTTGCAAAATTCTGCCTAAATATGTATTTTACCAGGTTAAGGTGTGTAGCGGGGTGTGGTCTGCAGTGCTGCTGCAGGGGAGGCGGTCGCACCTGAGCGGCACCCGCAATCACGCCTCACCGGACACTCCCTTAGAGCAGCCATTTGGCTTTTCTACCTTTAAAACCCGGAGAGCAGCCAAATGGCTGGTAGGCTTTTAGCTAAGCTTTAGCTTCAGCCAAGTGGAAGCTAAATTGGCTAGTCATTCATATGTATATTAGGTTGTTACCTGGGAATTCTGGAGGGAGGGGAGTGGGGGTGTGTGAATGAGGGGGTGGGGGAGCTGCTAAAAGCTGTGAACTTCCTTTTGTGTTTCATCTTGATGCATTCTCAATCATCCAGGGAAATAAATCTCCAAAAGTCACCAACTTGGAGTGTTTCAGTTTGCCATCTTAGGGAGAAATCAACACACATGGGTGTATGTCCTTTGTTGCTGAGATTTATTGATAAAAACAGTACAAAAAAACAACCATTTGTACACATATTTACAAATGGCCTGCTGAGTGGTGCACGGAGCATGTTCATTGGTTCATGGACCTCCCAGCCATTTGGCTGCTCTCCGGGTTTTAAAGGTAGAAAGGTAGAAGCATGGGGGTGCTACTGTTAACGTCTGTGCTATCTATGCTGTAGTTGGTGTATGTCGGGCTGTGGGCTGAAAAGCTACAGCCGGCTGTATGCGTATAGCAACCGTGTATGAAAAGTGGTCAATAAAGAGATGCTGAAAAGCATGTTCATGCAAACATCGTCGGGTCTGCCGTGTTTACAATGGGACTTCTGCTCCTGAACCTCTGTGCACAGCGTCTGCAAATCGGGGCTGTACGAAGTCACTTTCATCATTACGCAGGACTGTAAGCTGTCATCTGTGAGACGTGAGCGGTGTTTGTTTTTAACATAGTTCACGGTGGAGAACAGCTGCTGACATAATGTGGATCCGAAGATCCATAATTGGCCTACCTGGGGTTGAAAGTCTCGATAAATGCATGGCGTTTCGGCGGGTACACGGGCTTCCGTGAGTGTGACGCTTATTTTGAGCGATGAAAAAATAATAAAATATAATTTTATTTTTATATTTCAATATCACAATAATCTTCCAATTTAGAAGTACAAGTTAAAATAAAGAACGAACATAAGTAAAATACACTTCAGCTAAATACTTCTAATTTATTTTCCCAAACCTCACGGAGACGCAGTATAAGTATAAGCCGCAGGTTGCCGACCCCTGCCCTAGGTGAATATTCATTTTCTATATCGTGGTTTTAGTGTTTTGTCCATTCTTTATTTGCTTTCTGTAAAATAATTTTCTTTACTGTGTTCTTCTAATGCCACACAGCAGGGTAGGAAAGAGCAAGATAAGTACAATACCTTTATTTTGTTATAGATCATTTCCATTACTTTTAACTGAAATGTCACAGGTAAGTAGCCAGATGACTGACAGGTGCCAGTCAAGCTGAAAAAACATATCTGCTCTTAAAAACCTTCATTAACACACGTATAAGCACCCAAACGATTCTGCATATAGCACATAAATAAAATGCTTGATTGTGACCTTTGCTTTATAATAAATTATAGTGGTGATGCATTTTTATCTTCCTGCTCTATTAAAACTGTTCTATAGACTTGTAATAGTACCCAGAAGAAGACTGTGCAAATGCACTGACATTTTTTCTTATTCAGAAGTGAAATCAAATATTACTAAATGGGAAGGAAATCTATTACTACTTCTTTTACGAGGTGGACAAATGTGCTTTTGATATCTGGCCTTGAACGTCTCAAATGCCAGGGTGGAGAAAAATTGTAGAGTACTACATTTTCACTTTAGAACAATGTAGAATGCAAGATGAAAATACCTGAGATATTTAAAATAAACTGTTTGTGTGTGTGCTTACAGAACATCATCCCATAGAGTATGCCATAGATGGAACCAATCGTTGGTGGCAGAGTCCGTCGATAAAGAATGGAATGGAGTACCACTATGTGACAATCACACTGGACTTGAAACAGGTAGAAAACACACATTCATTATGAGTGAAATGCTGTTCACGTACTTTCACTGCATGCCTCTTTTCTGTTTTATTTATTTATTTGTATTGAACCGGGTTACTTGTCTTTATCAGCTTGCATCATCAAATTTAAGCATTGATTTTCTAAGGTACAAAGTCTTAGAATAACAAACGGGCAGCAGTTTCATCATTCGACAGATTCCTTTAGTGATGACACATGTGCATAATTCGCCAATATAGAAATAATGTCAGCAGACACCCAAGAACACACACAAGTACATATTATATAGGAGAAATGTACAACTTTTCCTCATTTTATACCTGATTGTCAGCACCCGGGGTACAAGAGACTAGGAGGTAGGAATCACAAGCCCTGATTTCTGTTTGCAGATACAGACGTAATAAAAGATGGTTGGGCTCACCTCGAAGTCACTCGCTGGTTGGCAAATCCAAATCATGTTATAAAGCCTTGAGTGTTTTCACCATCACTTTATGTTTTGAAATCAGATGTGACAAGCGAGGAGTGGATGTGAGTGTGAAAATGCATGCTCGTTGGCTAAAGACTTGTCAGTCACAAGTTTTCATCAGATGAACATTTCCTGGATCTTTTCTGATCTGACATTTCAACTCAATCACTCAATTAGTCATTAATTGAGTGACTGAGTACAAAAAGCCATCAGGAAGCCTGAGCTTGGGACTGTACCAGAGACTTGTGTAAGACCAGGAGGTACAGATAAGAATTTCTATATCTGTGTTTGTTTTTTGTTTTTAAATACTGTCTAGCTTTATATGTTGGAGAAGTGGAGGCAGGGTGGGATGCTTAAAGATGGCTGGTTTCAGATGCAGCATTAACTAAGGGGCTGCACCAGGGCTGGCATAAGCTTAAAATATTTTTTAATTGGGAATTATTCCTCCATTCTCTGTGAGGTTTCATTCATGTCATTTTCATTCTTTAAGGTAAATAACCACATGCTTGTAATTGCAATTACTGCATGTAAAATTGAAATCCTTATAAAATTAATAATTTACTAATTACTGCCCAACCTTTCATACTTAGCCCAAAACATGCAGCAATAAATGCATAGCTGTGACCCAATAATTCAGCTTTGTGACAGGTTTATTTATTTATTTATTTAGGACAGTGCATGTTAATGAACATAAATGTAAAAAAAAAAAATTACATGAATGTAAACATACCAGATTATAGCCAAGGGCTAATTTCCATCTGTTGTCCTTAAGCATAAAAATAGACATAATAATTCATAAAAATTCATCATTCATTCATAATAAAAACTCCATCACCAAACTTACACATACACACCATTCTGTTCCCAAATAAAACATTAAAACTATACAACTCATACATGATCACACACTTGATTTGTCCATAACCAGTTTTTAACCTTTGCCTTAAACAAATTGAGTGTAGAGCATTCTCTAATGGGTTGAGGAAGACTGTTCCACAGATGGCCTCCCTTGACAGAGAGGACGTTCTGCCCAAATGCTGTCCGTCTGTGGGGTATAAACAAGTCTCCTCGGATTGTAGCTCGAGTGGTCCTGTCTGAGCTTTCTTTATGCCTAATGAACTGCTTTAGTGGTGGTGGAGCAAGGGAGTGTAAGACTTTATATATTAAACACACTCTTTTAAGTTTCACTAAGTTATTGAAGTTCAGTAATTTATGTTTTTAGGTTTGTGATGTGATATCAAACCGCTTTTTTTAAAAAACGAATAAAGGGCAAAATCCTCTTTATCAAGGGGTATTTAAGGGGTATTCAATGTAGTCCAAGCAGAAAATCTAAGTACACAAATGCTCATGCATGTGTGCTATTGCAGCATGTTCATTCTCTGAAGGCGCACCTTCACTTGATGCCGCATCAGAAATGTGTCTTGTCAGTACAGTGGAACCCCGACTTACAAAATTAATTCGTTCCCGAGGGTCTTTCGTAAGTCGAAGCACCCATTGTGCGTTTTGACTGAGGCCATGCTGAACGATAGGCTATAGGCTAATCCTAACTAGGACAACAATACGTCGTTCAAGTGGAACAGCGAAGCGCAAGTACGGAAGTCAAGGGGTTGTCACTAGGGGTGGGTTTTGATAATCGATTTATCGATTAAAATAGATTCTGGCTTGGATAACGTGATATCGATTCATTAAAATCCTGAATCGATTTTTTAATATAAATTTATTTTACCTGAAACGCCAGAATCTCAGGTGAAACCTCGCAAAATTTTAACAACCAACAAACAGCTAAAACAGTGAATGAGAGCAGGAACACGTGCACATAAATGTAAACACAAAGCGCGGACCGCAGATCAGAATCAGTGAGATGTGGCTTTCTCACCCGATGGCACAGACACGGTCGGGGCTGAAAGCCGACAGCTCGCTGATTCTGATCTGTCGGCGGGTCCGCGCTTTGTGTTTACGCCCTTTTTGCGCTGATTCTAAAGCTGTTAGTTTTATCTCTCTCCAAACAATATTGACTGAACCAGCAGCAAAAGAAGCTGCAAACTATGCTTCACATAAACATTGTCATGGATTCCCTCTGACTTTTGCTGTTTTGCTTCCAACATGATAAAATCACACATCATGCACAGCTCTCTTTCTCTCTCCCTCTCCCTCTCTCTCTCTGTACTTCAAGAACAGTTTCCCGTCTATCCCCAAAATCTGTTTTCTGCATTATTCGCTTGCTTGTTACGCACAAGTCTACCGTTGTTTACAGCGCTGTCGGCCGCTGTTTTTTTCCTTTTACTTACTTCCGAAAAGAAAACCTAATTTCTGCTGTTCAATGGGCTTCAAATGCAAAACGCTTAGCTGTGTCTCTAATAAAACCGCTTTAACTTCAGAGGTAATGTTCATATGTTGATTAATCGTTTTTGATGTACTGCAGAATATTTTTATAAAATCCCAGGCCAGGAAAATCACCTTCATGTTTTTCTGTGTTTTATCTTCAGCTACTTTGACACAAAGGCATCTGCTGTGATGCTCACGCCTTTCATAAAGTCTTGCGAGTGTCAGCTTCCATTTTATAGATACAAAAATATGTAAATGTACTGATCTGAATTATAATATTTCTGACTGTCTGAGGCAAAATTTCCCAGATACAAATCGAATTGAATCGAATCGTGGATCGAATCGTTTCGGGACCTTGTGAATCAGAATCGAATCGATTCTAGAAATCAGTGACGATACCCAGCCCTAGTTGTCACATGATTCGGAAGGCATTGTAGGCTCAGCCAATCAGAGCCAGTGGATTTTGTTACTCGGGCATTTTGCCGTAACATGGGCAAAAATATTGCTGTTCAGTGCCTTCGTGACTTGAATTTTTCGTGAAACGGGGTATTCGTAACTCGGGGTTCCACTGTATATAAACATCAATCCCATGTTCGCAATGTCCCTTTTTTTACACACTTTTTTCATTTGTTCATTCATTCATTGTTCATTTAACAGCTTCAGAATCATTATTTAATTGCTGTGTTGTATATGTGTATTATGCATTCAGACATACAGATATTTAAAAACTCTTACTAAAAGGAATATGTTTCACTAGACATGTATACCTTTTTTTTTTTTCGCTCAGTTTACTTTTAATTTTAGAAGTAATATTTAGCTTTTCCTAAATTGATTTATATGGAGATCCACAATCTCAGCTTTCCATTAGAATCAGTCATACTCACACAAATGCCTATTTTAATGAGTCAAATTCTTTTCATTTGCTTTCTGTTTGTGCACATATGATTGGATTCACACTGAGCGCAGATGCATTCAGCTGTCAGGTGCTTGATCCATCAAGCTCATCCCTTTTCTGCCACTGTGTTCCTTTTCCGTCAGGATGTTGCACGTACAAACACTGTCTTCCCAGAGCTACATTAACACCCTGTGCTGCATGCTGTCATGGTCAGCTTAGCTTGGATTTTATTTTCTCTGCAATTAAAGTGATTACTGCAGTTAGTCATTTAAAGGTGCGGTGTACAAAATGTGTCATTGATATGTCATCAGGGTTTTAAGCTACACAGAACTGTTTCAGTAGAGCTGGAATTAGTTAAACCAACTTTGCTATTAATCACTTCATAATCTTGTGTGCCACGCTTTAAATATTGGCTTCCATTTTTGACTTGGAAAGCTTGGCAGGAATCTCTGTGATTGAGTGGCTGTGTACTGGCATGGGCTGATTTAGGACATTTAGTTTAGTTTAGAAGTGTGATTAAATAGATAAGACTGCCAGATTGTAATTATATAGATGTTATGAGAATAAAAGTAATGAGAATAGAAGATTTAGTTTATGAGAATCCATGGCTTCATTAAGAGAAGTCAGTCAAAAATTGGTCTAAAAGTAAAAAAAAAAAAAAGAGATTAATTTTAGATGTCTAATAAAAACACCAATATTCATGAAAAAGCTGAAAACTAACTCGGGTTAACAATTTCTGATTTTCTGATCCCTATTTGACTTTATTAAGTATGTTTTTGATGTCAGCCGATCAAAATTCATACTTTACTATTATAGGGTTATGTAAAAAAATCCAGGTCTAGAAATTGTAACTTGCTCATCCCTTCTGGCTCCTTTTATAGTGGACTGGAAATATGTCTTTAAATTCATTTTAAACATATAAAGAAGAAACAGCAGTTAACCTTCAGCCTTTTTACACATCTAATGCATCCTTTTCTCTTTCTAATCCATGTGATGTGTTCATGGTGCAGATGTAAAGTTGCGGTGGTGATTCTGTCCTAAATCGAAGAAGAAAAATTAGAGTTATTTAAAAGTTGCATTTAAATACTTTACTAGGCAGTTTGCTACAGTTTAGTAGAGGCTGATTAAAGGTTAGTTTGGAGTTCTGAGGTGACGTTTGTAGTAATGTGCTAAGTTGGACTGATTCTGGACAGACTGTGGCGTTCATAGGTTATATTGAGGCCTTTCGTATGTAAGCTGATGATACTGATTAGATTCTGCATTATCTGCTGTCTAAGGATTGGGCTCAACCATGATACCTCATTTAACATCTGCTGAAATTTAAATCCAGGTAACTAAATCCATAAAGAGAAGTAAACCTCTGCAGCAGTGCAGGTCAGCTTGTCAGAGCCTAAACACAAAGAAAATCTACCAAAAAAGTTATTACGTGACTTATTTCTAACTAGTTATTTAACCTCATGCCGCACTGCTCCACCTGATCTACAAAAGGCTGCAAAAGTGTAAAATGGAGCAGCAGAACTGTGGAATAAAAATAAATAATTAAATAAACAAGATAAAGTGAAAAGACAGACATGGAGCAGAGAAATTATGAAAATGATGATGACTGAAAAAGAATCTGTTAATTTAATGGCAGTACATTGCTCCAAAAATAATTGGATCACACGTTTTTCAAATGGAATTTAAAGTTTTTTGTTATAATAAAAATAAAGTAATTTTTATATGGCAACGTCCTGCAAATAATGTTTGTTTCAGTCAAATATATCCGGAGTTAATAAAATGGACTTTAGTTATCGAAATCAGTTAATAGTCTGGTGGTGACTGCTGTCTTGTGGTCATTAAAATCAAACTGCTAAATAGCAGTGCTGTGCTCTATTCATAGAGGATAATTGTCATAACACTAATAGAAATTGCAGGTGGTGGTAGTAGATTTCACTTTTACTTCACAGGTAAACTGGGCCCGTTTGACTGACAAAACATAATCAATGGGAAATCATCAAAGAACTGAAATTACAGCAACAAGCTGTATCCACAACAAGCAGAATAAAACCCTCCTAGTTACCTTTTTTCAAATTTTAAGATTTCTATTGTAACATAATCGCACACGTTTAAGACAATGATGGATGAAAGTGGATGTGATGGAATGACCCTCACAGTTTAAAGTGTAGTTTGTTAAGCGAAATGACAACAAAAAAGTAGTGAAACAAACAAAAAGTAAGAGTTGAATACTAATGTCACATATGAATATTGTAGTATTTCTGGTCAGAGTCCTACTATTCATACTGAATTTAGAGCCACAAAGACAACTGCAACAAAGTGAGGCAAATGTGAAGAGTGCTTTTTCCTTTTCTTGCTTGCTCTTTTTTTCCTGAACGTAATTACAGCCCTGCACAGGAAGAAGAGTAACAGCCATCTTGAAATAATAATGACTTCAGGCCCATCAATCACACCTTTCACCACTGTGGTGCGTCTACTGAATAAATATTAAGGCTTCAGTGGTCTCACAAATACACACACGCACACACACCTGTCTCTGGAGTAGTACAGCCAGTGAATGCATCTGCCTGGTTACTCATACTCACTCACTCACTTACGCTGACACTCTTGACCTTAATATTAGTGTGTGGAGCAGGTGACACCCACACACACCCAACACCACAGTCATTTTGATTCTTATTCATGTCTAAGAAGATAATAGAGATGTACAACGAAAGATTATAAGGACTGAATAAGAATTTCAGGGTATTCCTCACAATTAAATGATCTTCATGTAATCACCACATTTAACATGTTTACATATTTCTCTGTATTTACAGTATCCAGAGTTAATAATTTTAACATTAGGACTAGAAATCACTGAGAAAAGCCTCTTAAAATAAAACCCCATTATCTCATATTTCACTACTTTTACTAAAATTGGTTCATTTATGACGTAATTAATTATATAGCACCTTTCTACAACATGCCTAATTCACCCATTCATACAAGCACTTTTTTATACTTTCTATCTAACATTCACACCCATTCATTCTCCAATTGATGCATCAGAGAGCAACAATACTTTATTAATCATTTCTAATATATATTTTACCTTTATAACCAGGGGTGTTAAATATGAGACCTATAGGGGCAAGAATTGCCTTGGCAAAGACCTCAGATCGGCAGAATGGACAGTTTTGGAAAATAACATAAATAAACAAAGCAATTAAGTAATAGATAAACAATTAGATGGCAGTAAAAGTCCAGTTTTTTTTGCAGTGGGTCTGCAGTAAACAACAATAGGATATTTTCTTTGAATTAACTGAAACTTTCTCTTTTTCTTGTTCTGTAATTTTACATATTTATTTGTTACAATTTAAATCATGCTGACATTTTTCTTTGAATTACTACAGCAGCATTTTTTTATAATGTAGAAAAATCAAGAAATACTGTTCAAATTGCCCTTTTTTTTTCTTCTGTTCAGACATACTAGGGGTTAAATCTGTAGTTAAAGTTCTTTATGTTGACAGAGAGGGGAGTTTCACTGGTCCGGGCCACTTGGGATAAAAGTGGGCTCCATGTAGCCCATCATGTAAAATGAGTTTGAAATGATTGATATAAACCAAACTTAACTTACTGAGGTATAAGACATCATATGTGCTAACCCTAATCCTACCCTGCACTTTGGGAGAGCAGCACCAGTATCAAACTAAAAAAAAAATAGCTGGATCCAAAATATCGTGCTGAAAAGTGTTTACCCCTTCCTAATTTCCTAGTGTTTTGCATATTTGTTTCACTTACATGTTTCGGATCATCAAACAAATTTTCATATTAGACAAAGATACACCAGGTAAATACAAAATGCAGTTTGTAAATCATGATTTCATTCTTTAAGGCAGAAAAGTTATCCAAACCTCCCTGGTCCTGTGTGACAAAGTAATTGCCCTTATTGTTTAATCATAAATTAACTGAGAGCTGAGTTCAGTTTCACTAAACACACTCAGGCCTGACTACTGGCAGACCTGTTGAATCAAGAAATCATGTAAATAGAACCTGTCTGACAAAATTGAAGCAGGCTAAAAGATCTCAAATCAACACATCATGCCGCGATCTAAAGAAACGGCTGAAAAATAAAGTCGTTGACATCTATCAGTCTGGAAAGAGTTAACAAAGGGTTACAAGGTCATCAGGGTTTTGGGGGTACCGGTGGACCAAGGTGAGAGTCATTATACACAAATTGAAAAAACATGGAATAGTGTTAAAGCTTCCTGGGAGTGGCCAAAATTACTCCAAGAGTGCAGCGATGACTTATCAAGGAGGTCAAAAAAGAACCAGAAGAAGATTAAAGAACCACAGGCTTCAGATGTCTCAGTTAAGGTCAGAGTTCATGATTTAACAATAAGAAAGAGACTATGCAGAAATGGCTTCCATGGGAGAGTTTTAAGACAAAAGTCACTGCTGACCATCAAGAACACAAAGGCTAATCCCAAATTTTCCAAAAAAACATCTTGAAGGCATCTGGGAAAATACTAGACCTTTGGGATGACGAGATAAAAGCTGAACTTTTTGGAAGTTTTGAGTCAGGTTGCATCTGGTGCAAAAGTAACAGCATTTCAGAAAAGGAACATCATACCAACAGTAAAATATGGTGGTGTTAGTGTGATGGTCTAGGGCTGTTTTGCGGACCTGGAAGACTTCCCATGATAAATGGAACCATGAATTCTGCTGTCTACCAAAACCTCCTGAAGGAGAATGTCCAGCTATGTGTTTGTGACCGAAGCTGAAGAGCAATTGGGTTCTGCAGCACACCAGTGATCCGAAACACATCCAGTGCACCTCTGAATGGCTTAAGAAAAACTAAATAAAAGCTTTGGAGTGGCCTAGTCAAAGTCCTGACCTGAATCCGTTTGAGATGCTGTGGCATGCCACAGCATTATCCATCGGCATTATCCACCGAGATTATCCATGAAAACTCTCCAGTGTAGCTGAATTAAAACATTTCTGCAAAGATAATTTTTGCCAAAATTCCTCAGGTGTTGCAGGTGTTGCTGCTAAGAGTGGCCCAACCAGTTATTAGGTTTAGGGGGCAGTTACTTTTTATGTAGGTTTGGCTTTTTTTTACCTTCATGTAGAAACTGCATTTTGTTTTTACTTGTGTCTAATATTTTAATTGATTTGATTATCAGAAATATTGAAACCTGACAAACATACAAAACATAGGATATCAGGAAGGAACGTTTTCAAACCACTGTGTGTACATATATATACATATATATACACACACATGTATATATACATACATACATACATACATACATATATATACACACACACATATATATGCTTTTATATGTATTATTTTGCAGCATAATAGTATCATTATCACATCATAAAATATCTAAAAAGCTTATGTAAGGAGCTTAGATTACCAATGAGTGAGACTGCAAGGTCATCTTACCGGTAATGTGATTTGGATGTCCCAGCTCGTCCACTGACTCCAAAGGGTTAATGTTAAATTCTTATTATTTAAAATATGTCAAATTTACATCTTAACGTCTTGATAAATTACTTATTTGCTATTGGTGCTATTATTGTAGGATTGGGTGAAAATGATCCACCATGGTAGTTCTAAAAGGCTTTTTATTTTCTTGTTCTAACCAATCTGTCTTCACCCACTGACGATCCCACAGGGGGTTTTGTTATTCTGTCCAAGAGGTTTCTAACCACTTGGCATCAGATATGACTGTGCCTGTGGTGTCAAATTGATATGCCAATAGACACCTTGAGTGTTCCTCTGCAACACTACAGCATTTGACTGAATGGGAGTATTCTTTTTGGTTCCCTCCATCCATTCACTTCCACTTATCCTTTTCAGGGTCGCGGGGGGCACTGGAGCCTATCCCAGCTGTCATAGGGCGAGAGGCGGGGTACACCCTGGACAGGTCGCCAGTCTGTCGCAGGGCCAACACACAGCGTTCGACCACCGTTTTTCCTCGCTTTCACTCGCACATTCACACCTAGTGGCAATTTGGATTATCCAATTAACCTATCCCCACAAGTTGCATGTCTTTGGACTGTTTGGTGCCCTGGGATTGAAAAAGAGTATCAGCCCATGCCAGTATTTTTTAATTTTGCATGACTGTAGATACCAGTAACATCTCGACCTGATTTAATTTTGTTGAAAGTCAGGCTCAAAGTCAAGGTCAAGGTCACAACAAATGTGAAGATCAATAAAAACGTTATATTACCAACTGTTTTTTATGGATCGTCGTCAAACTTCACAACAATGCCACTGGGGGACATGAGTATATACATTAACTAATTATTTGACCTTGAACTTAATTGTTAGCGCTAAAGGTCAAAGTTTACCTTGGAAAAAAATTTAAAGAAAGCATATTGAATAATATATTATATGAAAGGGCATGGAGCAATGCCCTACAGCATCACAGTGATGTCATAACAGGCGGACTTCATTGTACTGTAGTACAAACAGACTAATGTCAGCTTGTTGTAAAAAAAACATCATAAAACATCAAAGTTTTAATATAGCCTTTGTACTTCGGGGGGAGTTGCACTATCTGAGTGCTCTTGTTGATTTTGCAGTCATGATTTTAGAGAGTAAAGTAAGTGATACGAGTGTCAGTCAGTCTCAATGATTACTAATGTTTTTAGTATTTTCAGAATTGAAAATTTGCATTCTCATGAACCTGAAACTTTTAGGTCAGTTGAATATTTGAAATTTCTTTATTCTCCTATTTAAATAATGGCTTTTGTATTAATTACAGCAATAGTACATTCCATCTATGCTGCAGACGTTGACTACAAATTAATCGTGGTTAATTTTTTGTTAATGCATATGTGTGAATGTGCTTCATTGTATGCGTGACGCTCGATCAAACCAACAGAAAGCTATTTACTGTCCAGTGCACTGAATTTCCTCTGCGACCGCAGTCGTTTCACTCGGAAAATGACAGTGGGCTTGTGTGTGTTGTTATCGTCTGTGACATCACCACTCTCATTTCCTCTCTTGTTATTGTTGAGACTCTCTGGACAGAAAGACTAAATAATGAGAGAGTGGGAGCTGAGGGTCTATGTGCTTCACTCCGTGTGTGAAGCAGACAGTTGATGTCTGTGTATGTTCTTCATTATTTTTAGATAAATTCTTGAATCATATCCGTGCGTGAAGATGCATCAGACTTGACAATACACTAAAAGCCATCCGCAGAGATTCTGGAGAGTGGCTTGAGAATAATTTCTAACTTTGCAAAAATAAACATTTTTTTGGGGGGGGGGCTTTCATTAGTTTTGAGGTTTAATTTACTTTTTAAAGATTAAAAAATCAAATCCCTTTTTTTTACTGTATCATTGGAGTATTGCAACTCCAGTTTTTCATGCCAAACTAAGAGCTTTCTGGCCATGCATTGCTGGTGTATAAAACTCTGAATTGCAGTTGGCATAACTAATAAAATACATTTAGACTAAGAGATGTCTTAGGACTATTTTACCATGAGTGGATATGCTTGTCTTGCAATCCCAACATTTTAAAATCATTGTAAGACAGTTAAATGCAATACGTACTTACTCTACAATACTGAACTATTGGGTCATGCAAAAAGACAGAAATGCATGTGAAGTAATACAAGTACGCAGAGAAAGTTGCAAAATGTGAATGCATTGGAGTCGTAACATGATTGGGTGTCAAATAAGGAGCGTAGGCTTTATCATATCCATCAAAAGTTGTCAGAGACTGTATGGGCTAATAGTTTAGCAGATAAGAATCTATTTTCTCATTATTAATTTGCAAACATTTTAGAGATTTTATCATCTACAGAACAAAATGTTATTGAAGCACTGATAATCTGTATGGAAATCTCAGTGTGGAAGGGACACAGCTGGAAACCAATATTGAATGGCTGTGATCTTCTTAAAGCCATGATCTCTAATCTAATTTACTTCATGGGCTCAGAAACACTTCTGAAAATCATTCAGTCAGTGAAAATGCACAGCAAAACTCCACCATACAGACAAAAAATCAAGTAACAAAAAACATATCAACAATCTGAGAAACACATCTTTCCTTCACTGTGACTTTGCTCATATAAACTGGACTCAATTTGAAGTGTACAACTATTACATCATTAATATAATAATTATTATAATATTGTTAAGATTTTTTTTTTATCAATTATGGACACAGCATTGTGCTGCCAAAAGAAAAGAGACTCTGGATTTTCACCAGTGCACCTGTGCATATGGCATATATGCAAATTAAACACTAATAAGAAACAAAATATTAATGTTTTGGAGGAACACAGGCTACCATCTAGGGATCCTTTTTCAAGGAATGCTTTCTCATTTCAAGAAGACAGTGCTGAAATAATTTAAAAATAGCATGGCTCCATGCAAAAAGTTGTCCTGTTGCCACACTGGTCTACCTGCAGTCCAGATGTGCCACCCTATGTAATGTTTTATGAAGCGAAGAGTAAAACCAAAGGTTTGCTGAACAGCTGAGATCCTGTATTAAACAAAAAAAGGAAAACTTTGTGCTTTCTGTTGTTGAAGAAGAGGTGATGCAACACAGTGGTAAACATGCTTCTGACCTAACACGAGATGAACATATTGCTAGTATCAAAATGAATATGAAAAATACAAAAAAAATTACTGTGGTCACTTTATGTTACCTTCTTATTTTAGTCAGTACCCTAAGAAAGCGCTGAATTAATTATATTTTTTGCTTTTCCCACCACATTTTACACAAAGTCACACCATTGTTTATTCAAAATTTGATGTGTTAAATGTGTATTTCTTTCTTTAAGCGATACAGACAAACTTGTTTAGCTTTTCAAAAATAACAAACATAAAAAATGATGTAGTCAGAACTTTTAGTGCCAACAAAAATCATAACTAAGAGGACGTAAATGAAACATCTGCTGTACCCAATAAAAGTTTGCTGGTTTAATGTCTGACAGTAGCTTGGGCCAAAGCAAGAATGTGGGAGATTGCAGCATCTGGTGTTTTGTGTAGAGTAAAGCCTATTTAAAAGCTTAGGGCCAAATTACGACCCAGTCTGTGAGTGAGCGTGTTAGTGTATAAAGGCATTTCATTTGTGTGTGCAAGTGTGTTTTGAGCAGTTCAGGCAGAGTGACAGACTTAAACAGAATGGATTTCAAAAGGCTGTTACACAGCCGGGCATTCCTCTGTCTTATCCCGAGGCCCGTGTTTGTGTATACTGCTGCCGCTTCGCTGTTCAAATCTATGTGAAAAACAATCTTTTTTTCGTATTTCTTGTTGGGGTGTTTTTTTTCTGCAGTTTGCTCAAATATCAGAGTCCTGTAACTTATTTGCTGCAGGACTGGCGAGACTTTTTTTTCTGGTACATTCAAAAATATGTTCTCAAATTGTTTTTAGTGGAAAAGCACAAAAATGTGAAAAACAAGTGAATGGTTCCACTGATTATTTGCAGCTTGTTTGCCTGCATTTAGTTTGGCAGTAAAGGATGCTGGATGATTCACACCATTTTGAACCGGACCAACAGCTACATTATTAGTCCTGTGAGATGTTAACACATTTTCATTTGAAGTGACAGTAAATCTTCGTACTAGTTTCTCTCATGACATATCCACCTGTGTGTTTATGTCTGGGGGGAAAAAACCAAACTACAATAACAACAACAACAAAGCACCTTTTGCTTTTACATTTTGGGGGGTAATATATTATCTTGTTCTGACCTCATCTCACTTTGTTTCTGGTCAGGCTCTGTTTTTGTGCACTGGAACTGACTGGAGTACTAACAGGAATTGGAGGCTGATGCCAGTGTATCAGGCCAGAGAGATTTTAACACGTTTCCATGTGAATGACCTGTAAACACCAGCTGTTCTGTAAAACCGCTGTAACTATGTGTCCAAATCACACTGAGACAAAATGGATTCTTCACAGGCTATTTAATTGTAGGCAACCTAGCCACACTGGATACGGGGCTTAAGTGGCCCGATTGAGCATTAAAATAAACATTTTAAGTGCTCAGTTGGCTGTAACGCTGAAATATCTGCCAAAAGCCAGTTCCTGGCATATCATGATGATTTTCTGTCAAGTATGTAATGGCAGCAATGGAATACATGAGAGCTATTTGGAAATGAATTTATATTTTTCTGAGTTTTTCATTAAAAAAAAAAAGATTTCTATGAGATCTAGATATATGTGCGAATGTTGTAAACTTTAAAGACACTTTTTTATTGTGTTTTTATTTACGTCAACTCTGAAATCTTGTCACTTTTATCTGAAGCAATGTGCAATGTAAAATTAAAATGATTCAGGAGTTTATTTTTGAGTCAAAGAATTATTCATCGGTGCAAAAAACAAATACGATTTTCCACTTCACCTGGGGAACAAATGACTCACCGTTTCACTTTTTAACTTTTTATAAACTCAAACAAAACACAGAGCACACAGATTCTCTCGCAAAAGTAAAAGCTGTTAAATTTTATACTTTTTAATTGCACAAGGGCACCGTCTGTCTGTGCATTAACATGTTGGAATTTGTTTTTACTGTAGAAAGAATGTTTAAGGCTTCAGCACCAGTATCAAACCATTTATTTTTAAATGGTATCAGTAAAAATTTGTAACGTCATTGAATTAACATGTGATTATTTCAGTGTCAATTTCACTAAACACACATGGGCCTGATTACTGGCAGAGCTGTTGAATCCAGAAATCACATAAATAGAACCTGTCTGACGAAAGTGAAGCAAGCTAAAAGATCTCAAAAAGCAACACAACTTGCTACAATCTAAAGAAACACCTGAGAAATAAAGTCACTGACATCTATCCACCTGGAAAGGGTTACAAAGCAATTTCTAAGACTTTAGGACTCCAATAAATCAAGGTGAGAGCCATTATAGACAAATGGAGAAAATTTGGAACAGTGGTGATGCTTCCCAGGAGTGACTGGCCTACCAAAATTACTCCAAGAGTGCAACGACTTATCCAGGAGGTCAAAAAAGAACCCAGAAGAAGATTAAAGAACCACAGGCTTCACATATCCCAGTTAAAGTCAGAGTTCATCAAAAATAAGTGTGCAAAAATGGCTTCCATCGGAGAGTTTTAAGACAAAAACCACTGCTGAGCAAAAAGAACACAAAGGCTTGTCTCACATTTGCCAAAAAACATCTTAATGATCCCCAAGACATCTGGGAAAATGTTCTGTGGACCGATGAGACAACTTTTTAAAAGGTTTGAGTCCTGTAACATCCAGCATAAAACTAACACAGTATTTTAGAAAAGGAACATCATAGCGACAGTGGTAGTTTGAAGGTCTGGGGTTGTTCTGCTGCGTCAGGGGACCTGGATGTCTTGCTGTAGTAAACGGAACCAACCTGCTGTATACCAAAACATCCTGAAGGTGAATATCCAGCCATCTGTTCGTGACCTCAAGTTGAAGCGTACTTTGGTACTTTGGATCGAAAACACACCAATTTTACCTCTGAATGGCCTAAGAAAATCAAAATGAATGAACCGGCTTTTTAAGATCATGCCACAGCATCTCAATCGAATTCAGGTCAGGCCTTTGGAGTGGCCGAGTCAAAGTCCTGACCTGAATCTGATTGATGTGCTTGATGGCATGATCTTAAAAAGCCGGTTCAACCTTGAAAACTCTGCAATGTGGTTGAATTAAAACAATTCTGCAAAGATGATTGTGCCAAATTTCCTCCATAGTGCTGAAGAAGACTCATTTACAGTTATTTATAGTCATTTATTCATTTACTACTAAGAGTGGCCCGGTCAGGTTTGGGACACTTTTTCACACAGTGCCATGTTGGTTTTGTTTTTTCCCCCTTAATAATTAACCGCATCATTTAGAAACTGCATTTGCATTAGCTTTGTCTAATATTTAAATTTGTGTGATTTGGGGTTGGGTGGGGTGGGGGGGTGGGGACTGGTCAGGTCTCCAGTCTGGCATTGGGCTAACACAGAGAGACAGACAACAAGCCACAACATATTCACAGAGATACCCACCCAGACATGGGGAGAACATAGAAACTCAACCCAGAAAGAAAGATCCCTCTAAGGTGGCGGATTTAAACCCAGAACCTTGGTCCTGGGAGGTGGCAGTGCTAAGCACCATGCCACTATTTGGATCAGAGTAGAACATTATGCTGTAAAACTCCTTTCAGCTGCTACATTATTCAGTAAGGGTTGCCACAGTAGAAGAATATACATATTTGATTTGGTAAAGATTTCAGATGCCCCTCCTGACAGGAATCCTTTCTCCCTGAGAGACTTTTGTCTCTTGTCCCAGTCTTGAATCAAGGACTTTTGTGTGTTAGGTGAATGTGTTAACCACTACCATATGGAACCGCAAACTGACAGAGTAAATATTTGAAGCTAAAATTCAATTAATAATTAATAATAATTATGCTGCAAAGAATAAAAATAAGTTTTGGTTCACAAGATAGACCAGATAGATAAAATAGACATGTCGTTAACATTGTTGGACTGTACTTTAAGTGGGGTTACAAATACAATGGTATTGAAAGGCAGTAACTCTGTAGTAATACCACCACATTTTATTTTTGTTCAAAAATTTCAATTTCTTTTTTCTTTCATTTGGTGATGCACTTTTTTATCCATTGAGAATGTTTTGTTTGCTTCATTTTAAGTTGGAAATAACAAGGTCTCATGCAAAACCTGATGAAACTCGCTGACACCCTGCTACTTTGAGCTTATAGTTCTTGCACTATAAAGGAAAAAATAAATAAATAAATGTTTGAGCTGAGAATCTATCCAATTAAACGTTATACTTATATGGGCTCTACATAAATGTATTTATCTGACATTAAATTAAATTTCATGCCTATGAGATTCACATTTATTCAACAGCTCTCTTATATTTTGCAGGATGGTTATTGGTTTGTTTATTTGTTGATGCTGTGTTGAGCTCCAGAGGCTGCAAAAAATCTCTTGTCTGATCCACATTTGATCAAAACCTAGACTATGACACAATGCAACCCTGGGTGCGCGCGCACACACATAGACACAGAGTGCATTAGTTAGTGGTGTTGATCTATGTTTAGCTGCTGGAGCTGCCTAGCTGTCCCAAAGTTGTCACCATATTACAAGTTACCCCTGAAATCACTCCTTTTCACATACACACACACATGCACACATACACACCATCCCGTTCTCAGTAAGTAACAGTGACTCTTTGTAGGAGGCTTGAATAACTGCTATAGGGTTACTTAAATGACACAATCTCTCGCTCTCTCTTGCCCTCCCTCTCTTTTGCTCTCTCTCTCACACACACACACACACACACGCTTTTTCCCTATTCTAATTGCTGCAATGTGACACTTCTTCCCACATCTGAGAAGAAAGGCCAATGAGCTTGCATAGAGAAGGGAAGCACAGCCTGGTGAAGATAGTTCAAGCAAGCATTTGACCTAAATCTGAATTTCGCATATACAGTACGTTTTTATACCTGTCTATAGTGAGCTGACCTTTTATCTTGCTGAGCGAATCTGGAATTTTTTTTTATTTAAATCATAATAAAATATTTTATTTCTATTTTATAAATACAAAAAGTCGGACAAAACTGGACAACAACATTCAGTGACTGAAAAATAAAAACCTTTTAGTTTGGTGGGGGTTTTTTTGGTTTATTGTGGTTGTCTAGCTTAAAGTTACCACGAAACCGGCTTACTGTAAGCGCTGGTTTGCATATGTATTTTCATATATTTTGAAATTACTATAGCAGCAAAAAAGCATTGGCTTTAAGCACATGAGAAAATCATGCTCCCTTTGTGTGAGTTTTAATCTGAGTTTCCCTCTTTACTGTTTTTGGCAATCGGTACAGCTGGCGTGTTCGTGCATGTAAGCCTCTCCCTAACACCTGCAATCTACTGCACTGCACTGTAAAAGCAACAAGGGCAAAGTGCAGTCCTGAGCATTCAGTTACCCAATTTATGTGCACTTTATTTTTTAATTTTCACTTGTTAAACTCCGCAGTGAGAGTTTTGCTGCCCTCCTCTGCTCCATGTTTCACCATCGAGCAGAGCAGGGGAGAAATTAAGGAAATGAAGATAATTTGACCCAAAATAAGGAGAACTTGATACACTATTGCAAGTGCTAAAAAAGCTCCCCAGCAAGTGTTAATATGTGTTAACATGTTAACGCCTTCTAAGATATTAATGCAATAAATTAAAGGGAGAGAAGCTGACAGGAAGACTGTGTGATGAGTAGACGTGTGTGTTATTTGACAGTGTGGTCTAATGGATTTCATTTCTCTATGTATTTTTTTTACTTTTTGCTCATCTGTAGGCACAGGCATGCACAACTTTTGTTAATTTTGGGGAAATATTGAATGCCATATATTTGTTTCAGTGAAGCAAGAAAAAAGCTGAAAAGAACTGAATTTTCAGTCTGAGATACAGTAACATTTTATTTATTCACATATCCCTGTTAAAGGTTTCTAATATTGGACTGCTCTGTATTAAGGCTTAAACAGTGAAAAAATTGTGTAATTGTTAAAACCAAGGTATGATGTGGATTTTTTCTGTGTGCATCTTTCAGGTTTTTCAGATCGCCTATGTGATAATAAAGGCAGCCAACTCACCTCGCCCAGGTATGCGTTCAATTATAAAAATGTTATTTTATCAGTCTCATACTGCTGGAAGTGTTAATATTTTTGCTTTGATTCATTTTAAGGAGAGGACTGTGACTAATGCGCAGGGTTCGTCTTAGGAGCATTAATCATCAAGCTAATGATCATCCCACAGAGAAGCCTTCATATAATGGAAGACTCCATTCAATCAAATGGATCTTTAGCTCAGCGATTAACAATACTGATGTGAAACAACAAACTAGCACGTTAAAGTAAAATGGCGGTGGAAGGTTTAAATATGTTGAAAAGTAATCTAGAAAAAGACGAAACAGTTGAATTCCTATGGAATTACTATGTTCTTGGCAAACAGTGCTATCCGTTATGGCCACATCTCCATTTGATTTCGTCAAAGGACATTGTTCCACAAGTCTTGTGGTTTGTTCAGATGCAACTTTGCAAACCTAAGCCATGTTACAATGTTCTTGTAGCATTGTACTTCCAGACAAGTGCTACTTATTCAGTCTTTCTCTAAATCAGGGGTGGGAACTGGAGGCCTCAAGGGCCAGAGTCCTGCAGGTTTAAGATATCACCCTGGGTCAGCTCACCTGAATCAAATGATTAGTTCATTACCAGGCCTCTGGAGAACTTGATGACATGCTGAGGAGGTAATTTAGCCATTTAAATCAGCTGTGTTGGATCAAGGACACATCTAAAACCTGCAGGACACCCCTGCTCTGTACTGTCATTATCTTTACTATTAAACATGTTAACTGAGGCCTGTAGAGTCTTTGTCAGATCTTGGTTTTTCTTTATAGTTTTTAAGAGGACTGCACGATCTGACCTTGGTGGGAATTTACAGAGTTGTCTGGTCTGTGGCATCGTGTTAACACAGACCCAAATCCATCCAGATCCAGACCACCTGCATAATAGAAGTGGTCACGCTTGCTGATTATCAGTTAATCAAATATATTTCATTAGCAGCACCTGTCTGTTACTTACCCTAATTAATTCCTATGGAAATAGTAAAGGTGAACCTAATTTTTGACAGTATTGCAGAAAGCAATGTGAAAAACCTGCTTTTTCACATGACTCTATATAATGGAGGGATGTGGTGCTTACATGATAAAATAAGCAATTATAATGGGCAAAAATAAAGCTGATGTTCTAGCTAGTTCACACAGAAACACAATAAACAAAAAAATAATAAAGATGATGGAAATTATGAGTGCATGTTTGTTTGATTTTTCTGTTGTTGTCTTCACAGTTGTTGTTTTTTTCGTTCAGCAGGACTCACTTTACTTTGCATTTAATCAATCCAGAATACCACAGTTAAATATGAAACTGAATGTTTTGTCAATTTTCTATGTATATTAAGCAGCGTGACCTTAACAGAGACTTGCGTGCCACTCATTATTTTTATTGATCTTCCCTGGTCTCCTCATCACACACTGAAAGCATTTCATTGTTTTCTTTACCATCGTTTTTTTTGTCCGCAGGCAATTGGATCTTAGAGCGTTCCATAGATGGCGTGACCTTTGAACCCTGGCAGTACTATGCTATCACAGACACAGAGTGCCTGACAAGGTTCAACATAAATCCTCGGACAGGACCTCCATCCTACACCAGAGATAATGAAGTCATCTGCACATCCTTTTACTCAAAGATTCACCCACTGGAGAATGGAGAGGTAACACATGAAGATGTCACAAACTAGGGCTGCTGCAATGTCAGATTTTGACTATACAATTATTCTGGCTGAAAGAATTCATGCTGATCATTTTAACTGTATATCTAAAGGCTTTTGGTTGCATAAGGGTAAGCTGTCCTTCTTAAGCAAAAAAGAAAAAACATTTGCAAACATTTCCAATATACCAGCTCATATAATGGGAAGCCTTGACCTGGATATCTGCTCACTCAAAATACAGCTGTTGGGGGTAGGAGGTTGGATTGACTCAAGATTATTTGTCTTTCTTTGGTCCCAGTTGGGGAAGAAGGGTTAAGGTGGGTTAGTTTAAATCTACTTAAACCATGCTGGAATTTCTGGATTTAATGCATTGCTTATATAGGCAAAGAAGAAAAAATCCAGAGTGGTCAGAGATGATAAAGAAGGAGGCAGAACCAAAGTTGACTGTACAACTGTGAGACACAAAGGAGGATGTGGCAAAGAGACTGATCTGGTGGACTGGTGTAGGCAGGTGATGGCCAGGCGACAAGAGGGATGTGGGAATTGTTATAAAATACTTTAATCAATGACATGAAAAAGAAAGTTCTGAGTTATTAAAAAAGAAAAAAAAACCACCACAAGACACACAAATACACACATGTGCACCCCAGTGTTTACTGTTGTGTTCCTTTGATCTGCTGTGTGTGATCACATCCAGTAACAACAGTCAGGCAGGCCTGACATTAATGAATCTCTT
>NW_024582453.1:965647-987365 GCF_018398535.1 Haplochromis burtoni
CGTTGTCTTATTGTGTCGTTGACACTGTATGTGCTTGTGTCCTGCGGGGGAGCGCTAGAGGGGGTGCGAGCTGGGAGATGTCAAGAGCTGCAAGTAACGACGGAGGTGTCTGAATTGTGTGTGTGTGTGTGTGTGTGTGTGTGTGTGTGTGTGTGTGTGTGTGTGTGTGTGTGTGTGTGTGTGTGTGAGCACAAGTGTGTGGTTGACAGCTCCCTTGCCGTCTGATCACAGTGAAACCATAATGAGTCGTAGGCGATGTGTCACAGCATCGCACACACACGTTCACAATGTCACCCCACCACTCATCACACACACGCCAGCACACACACATAGAGAACCGGCTCCTTCGTTACTTCCAAGTGTGTAGCTTACACCCATCAAGTGTTTCCCCTTGACATACATGCACATACACACCGTCAGCTCACTGAAAGAGTTTTTCTTTTTTTTACAGATGCCAAATGTTGCTTTTGGCCACATTAGTGAGACAGACAGATGGACAGTCAGACAGGCAGGCAGGCAGACAGAACCTAACACTTCTTATTATGTGCCTGCTTGGTGATTATTGTTTATGCACAATATAAACTGATGCTTCTGCTACTTTCACTCTGATTTAATGTTAGACCAGTGCTGGAAAAATACAAGATTCTTTGAATGCCATCAGTAATTGTGCTTGTCCTTCCTTTTTCTATTATTATGATCCAAGTTGTAAGATTCTGTAGAGAGGTATAATCTTTGCCTTGTGGGCATCCTGTCATTAGCAATTTTACAACGGTAAATCTTTTTTTGTTGAGAATTACTACGTTTCAGAAAGGATTTGTGGTCATCTAACATTTTAGCTCATACATTTAATGCAATTCAATGTTATTCATATATTGCCAAAAAGGTAAAGGCCCTAAAATAATAGAGAGAAAACCCCAGAAATCAAACAACCCACTTTGAGCAAGAACTTGGTGACAACGGGAAGGAAAAACTCCCTTTTAACAGTAAGAAACCTCTGCCGTGACTGATTGGGGTTAATGGGAGGAGGACATGATGCAGAAGAGAGCCAGAAATTAATAATAACTAATGATTAAATGCAGAGTGGTGTACAAACACAGTGAAAATGAGGCATACTGAAGAAATACACAGTGCATCATAGGAAGCCCCTAGCAACCTACATCTATAGATATAGATGTAGGTTGATGTAGGCTATTTTCCCAGGCGTGGGACTAATAAAGGTTATCTTGTCTTATCTTATACACCCAGCCTAAACTATATACTTTATCACAAAGGAAATTTTTAATCCTAATCTTAAAAATAGAGATAGTGTCTGTCTCCTGAATCCAAACTGGAAGCTGGTTTTACAGAAGAGGGGCCTGAAAACTGAAGGCTCTGCCTCCCATTCTACTTTTAAATTCTCTAGAAACCACAAGTAAGCCTGTGGTCTTAGAGTAAAGTGCTCTATTGGGGTGATAAGGTACTATGAGGTCTTTAAGCTAAGATGGGGGCTGATCATTTAAGCCCTTGTATGTGAGGAGAAGGATTTTAAATTTGATTCTGGATTTAACAGGGAGCCAATGAAGAGAAGCCAATATAGTCCCTGTCAGTACAATTGCTGCAGCATGTTGGATCAACTGAAGGCTTTCAAAGAGTTTTTAGGACATCCTGATAATAATCAACTGCAATAGTCCAGCCTAAAAGTAATAAATTCATGAACTAATTTTTCATATCTATATAATCAGCATCTCAAATGGCTACAACTTCATGCATTTGGACCTGTAGACATAGAAAAAAACAACCTGCTGAAGTTGAAACTGAGCAGAATGGGGAAGAAACGTACTCTTAAGTGACTTTGAACATGGCTTTATTCCTGGTGCCAGACAGGCTGGTCTCAGTATTTCAGAAACTGCTGATCGACTGAGATTTTTCCACACAACCATCTGTAGGTTTTACAGAGAATGGTCCAAAAAAAAAAAGAAAACATAGAGTGAGGTTTATGGGTGAAAATGTTAATCAGATATCTACATGTTAAAAGCAAGGCATACAGAATAACACAACTGAGTGCACAACACATCCACGCCTGCCGCCTCTGTCAGCAAAGAACAGGAAACTGAGACTACAGATTACACTGGCTCACCAAAAATGGAGAATAGGAGATTGGAAAAATGTTTAAACACCACAACCTACCAGGGCACCATTTATATTGATGTCCATCTCTTTATAACAACAGTGTAGGGCTCTTTTGATGGTTGTTTTCAACAGGATAATGTGCAATGCCATCAAGTTCAAATCATCTCAAGCTGGTTTCTTGAGCATTTGCTGAACTTAAATGCCTTCCACATTCGCCAGATATCAATCCAACAGGGCACCTTTGGGATGTGATGGAACAGGAGATCGTCATCATGGATATGCAGCTCACAAATGTGCATCAGCTATGTGATCCTATCTTGTCAGTATGGAAAAAACATTTTTGAAAAACCTCTTACACACCATCATTCTGTGCGGTGAACAGTGTTGGGTAAGTTACTTTAAAACAGTAACTTAGTTACATTACTAGTTACTTCTCTCAAAAGTAACTCAGTTACTTCAAGTTACTCGTTACTTTCAAAGTAACTAGTTACTAGGGAAAGTAACTTTGGTTTTACTCAGAATTCTCTTGTTAATGTGTTGCTTCCATAACTTTGCCAGTCTTCTAGCTTGCTTACTTGCCACAAGTGCACTGTGCCACCTACCAATAGAAAGGAAAAGATAATGTGCATATTTCCACGAGAGAAATCCCACGCCTGGACCGTCATTGACTGCTGCCATGATTCTAGCCTACGTCACAGCGTCATGTGCGCCTTTTACATCCAACACAAAAACTGCAGTCGTGGTGCTTTCGATTGTACTCAGAACTCGGAAATTCTGCCTTCTGAATAGGAAGATGTAGGTAACACCAGACTGCAGATGAGCTGCATACAGGGCTGGACTGGGACAGAAAATTGGCCCGGGCATTTTGACTAGAGACCGGCCCACCATTATAGGAAAAATCATAAAGCCTTTGAATGAAAATAAACCTGTTGTGACAGTGATGTTCACTGTTCTGATGGTATATATGCATCAATCTATCAATCGTTTGTTGTAAGATTCAGATAATTATTTTTTAAAAGCTAGACATTTTAAATGAGAATAAGAAAGAAAAGTATTTCTTTGTGCCCCCCTTTCCCTGTTAATGCCCTACCTGGCCCCCTGGCAACACTTTGCTAGACCCGCCCCTGCACAGTTACCAGCTGTCAGCTACCTAAAAAAGGATCCTGGTGTTATTTGTCTCTCAGAAACAGTTCATAACTTCAACTCATTCATGTCACCTAAAAGGTAAACCTGTTTCTCCATCACCTGTTCAGCTCTGATGATCAGTAAGGACATCTCCTGGTTTCATCTTCATGTTTCCCTCTCACCACATATCCAAACCGACATCATGACCAGCAGCTTTACAGCTGTGGCTCCAGCAAACATCAGCTGATACTAGAAATTAATATTAAATAAATTCTAACAACAGCTGATCAAGCTTAAACGTGCTGCTGTTGTTTAGCGCGACATCCGCTGGTTTCCTCTTTCTGGCGCAAAGTGGGCGATAAACAAACAAGAGAGAAAAGCCGATCAGCTGATCATTGATCAGTTTCATGATTGAAGTAGAAACAGGAGAGGGAGGGGGAGAGGATGAGAGAAGAAGAGGCAGCTGTGCAGCAAAGACACAGAATAACTCCAGCTTTGTGCCTTTTTCATTGTAGCTGAATTACGGGACAAACTGTTCCTTTTCACCTCAATAAGAAACGCATAATATTTTCTCTGAATACCAGACGGGACGGTTGGCAACTCTAATAACTTATGAACAAAATAAAGTTCAACATCATTAACTTCATAGCACCACCCAGCTGTATAGAAACTCCGTCATGCTAGCTAGCACGCAGTACGGAAAAAGTCAGAATAACGAAAATAAACTCCACCTAAACTTGGTTCATATCTGACCCAGAGAGACTGCAGGTCATAACTTCTTACCTGAAGTTCAGTTCACACTTGGACCGGCGGCCGCCTCGGGTCTCTTTTCCTTCTGCGTCCCTTTTCCTTCATCCACCTGCTGCCTCCACCACTTGCTAATGTTACTGAATCTGTGGAAGCTCCGCGATAGCCACCACACGAAGTAACGAGTAACGACCCTATCTAAATCCCAGTAACGACTAACGCGTTCCTGATTTTGGCATAATAACTAGTTACCGTGCTCGTTACCACAATAATAACGTAGTTACTGTAACGCGTTACTTAATAACGTGTTAGTCCCAACACTGGCGGTGAAGGAGCTAAACATTCAGGAAACGAAACACTGATCAAAACATGTGGGTGAATAGAGACAGATTTTTTTTAAATAAATTTTGAACAAGTGAAAAACCATCTGTGATATTACATAAAAAACACGCTGATACACTCAGTAAAAAACAAATTTAGGTATAAAGAAGCATAAGAAATTTGAGGCTTCCGACTGAATCAGGTGTGCATGACAAGATGTCTTAGCCAGCGAGTATTTAAACTCTGCCAAGTTGTGGAAGGCAGGGTGAAACTGTTACTATGTGATAAGTTATAGTAAAGTTGGGACACTCTTGGAAGTTATAATCCCTTAAATAAGTTGTGCTGTCAGCTGTAAGGAGGCATTTTTCTTATTGAGTCTTCTTTAAGTGCTTTAAGTGTTAGTGCCAGGTTAGCTTAGCCTACTGTGACCAGTCACTGTTCAACAACAAAGACTGTATATAAGTTGGTCACAGCCACTGTGACATCACCCATTGCTTTTCCCTCTGCATCTTGAGGTCTCTTTTTCCTTTTGCCATGCTGGGTTTTTTTGTCAGAGGGAAGTATATTTGGAAGATAAAGTGGTGTGCTAAGTTATCTACTAAGCTTGATTACAAAACAGGTATCTGATAATTATTACTAACTAGTGCTAAATAACAGATAATTCATTAGCCCAGAAAGGCACCAAGAACACAAACATAGTCAAGAGATTAAGTTGAGTGACTCAAATGTGCTCTGATGTGGCTACATTTGTCCCCATTTTAAACCCTTTCAGAATTCATTCAAATGACCTAAAAAAAAAAAATGCCAAAACATTTTTTGTCCACATTTTTGTCACTTCTGTGATGGCTTCACTTTTTAGTTCAGGACTCTCAGTCTGTTGTGGTCAAAGGGTGATAGCAGGTTTTATGTTTGAATCACTGCTGTGCTTTGCTGTAGCCACTGTCTCCTGGTCTGAATTTGAAATCAGTTTTTATTATTACCAAATAAAACCATTTTCTACCCTGACATTCTTGTTGAATCCAGTGAAAATCAGCATTCTTTTAAATAAATTTGATATATTTCTGTTGTTAAAGAACAAATAGCAATTTATCCTAGAAGCTGTCGCTGCTCATCAGTGTTGGTCAAGTTACTTGAAAAAGGAATTAGTAACTAATTACTGATTACTTGTCCAAAAAATTAACCCCGTTACTTTACTGACTACTTATTTTCAAAAGTAATTAGTTACTTAGTTACTTAGATAGTTACTTTTTAAAAACATGATACATTATATGCAACAGTCTTTGACTTGAAGAAATTTGTTTAAGATTTAAACCTATTTACTGCATATCAGCACATAAAATAAAATAGTGCTTTGTGTTTACGCTCACTCTTTCAAATAGATGCAAGTAAAACACAGCAGAAATTAAAAAAAATCAAAGACTCAGTGGCACCGAGTCCTGTCGCTCTTAAATCTATTTTCACCTGTTTAGCAGGAGTGGGGTGGGTGCAGGTTTGCCCGGTGCCGCACCGGTCATGTCAGTGGGGGGGATCTGGGGGTTTCTCTGTGAATTTCACATTCGCGTGGCAGCATGCTAGGTACTTGCTCAGAAGCTTAGGGGTTTTTCTTCACACACAGTGTACAGTTGATAGTAATGTTTTTGTCACTTTTTATGGAATCAAACTCAAAGTAAGGTCAGTACTTTGACCCTTTTACACAGTAACACAGAGTGCTTACGGGAAAATAACAGTAATCTAATTACTTTTTTGCAATAGTAATCCCTTACTTTACTCATTACCTGAAAAAAGTAATTGGATTACCTGCCCATCGTTATGTCGTTTGAATTTTTACTTCTTCTGTTTACTGCTGTGAGAAACTCACAAAACATTTAATCTTCACAGCATGCAGTCGAATTCTGTTGTCATATCTTGGCGTTTATCTCTACAGATACACACTTCTCTGATCAATGGTAGACCCAGTGCAGATGACCCCTCGCCAACTCTCCTGAATTTCACGTCCGCCCGCTACATCAGGTTGGTGTTTCAGAGAATCAGAACGCTGAACGCCGACCTCATGACTCTGACACTCCATGACCCCAAAGATATGGATCCTATTGTGACGAGACGGGTGAGGCTAAAAACACATGCACTACCACTTTAACTTTGTCAGTATGAGTCATTCATCTCTGGATATTTTTAAGTAGAATATCTTTTGAGTCATTGGTTGTTAAAGTTGCAATAACCTGTTTTGGCTCTTCAGTACTACTATACCATTAAGGACATCTCAGTTGGAGGGATGTGCATCTGTTTTGGCCATGCGAAAGCTTGTCCACTCAACAGTGTTACAAAGGTAATAATGTCCAACTTTCTCTCACTCTGTTTAACAATACCATCAAGGTGATGTAGCTCTTCCATAGTTCTGAACAGGAGTAAAGAGAGCCCTCAGGCATCACCTTTTCATCTAACTCCTTCTATAAAAACTTTCCGTGTGAGTCTGTGCGCGCCTTTCTGCAGGGGACACAGGTGACACTGTACAGCGTCGTCTCACGTGTCACTTCAAACAGAGGAGTGTTTGATACCAGACACCTGATCTTTCCCTCTTTTTCTCCCACCACACACACATGCACCGCGTTGTGTCCTTTACATGTCCCGAGGCTGAAACAAGAAGTCTAACTTGGATTTGACACCTGTGTCTGGTCCCTCGGTGGTGATGTCAGTGACAATAAGTGATGTCACTGGTGTGTGAAAAGTCCTGTTTTTTTTTTCTTCTTCTTTTCCCACCGTCTCTAACCAAGACTTGAGGAAGTATTTAAACTCACTAGAGGAGACTAACCACTTTCTTCTGCCCAGGTGTTTAAAGGCTACACATTTAGTCAGTTTTAACAGAACAAAAAGACTTTGCAGAGCAGATGTAGTATACGGTGCAGCCGAATAATTTCTGTTTATTTATAATTCTGCTTTATTTATCTGCAGTTTTTTAGAGCCTCTCTGTTGCGCTGTGTTCCCACAGGACATTTAGCTTTTTTACTTTGATTAGTGTTCAAACAATCCATGCAGTAGCATACTGGGCAGACATTCAGAAAGGTGGAGACCTGCGAGATGATTTGTTGATGATCGTCCGCAGAACATTTGTTCAGATGCCTGCTCAGCACAAAGGCAGCCTAAGCAAGAGCTGTAGCATTGTGTCTCAGATAAAAAGGGGCAAATTTACTCATGCCAACAAATCCAGACTTGGCTCTCGTTGTGCTATTGTACTGCTCTCCTCTCAGTTAAATCTGGCACCCTCACCATATCAACCAATTTACAGAAAGTCCTAAATTGAATTACTGAACCTTAGTTGGCAAATATCCTGCTGCATTCTGCTTTGTCTGTGTTTAGTTTTGAATTTATTTCTCTCCTGGGAGACTAATCGTGAACCTATTTACTGCTAACTGAAAATTTGGAAACTGAACCAAGTTCTTTCAGTTGAGTTGGCTCTCATGTGTACACATTGTTGTGTAAAGGGCTTTCAAAAGGTGATGCATTTTGATAATTACCTATTTGCACTCTATTCTCACATTCATGTGAATGTTGAGGTGCCACACGAGGGTGCACAAAGGAGAGAATTTTCTGTGTATATTAAAAATATATTCATAAATATTGTACAGAGGGTTATACATGTACACTTTCTACACTTTTAGATTCAAATCAATACAAACTTGATCTCAACATTTTATTTTGCTTCAGTTCAGGTGTTGTTCATACATTCAAACATTCTTACTGCAGATGTGGTTATGCATGTAAAGGACCACAAAGTCACAGCAAGAACATAAAGACTGCATTTGAACTAGGTTATTACTTTATTTGGAAAAATTGATAGTTACAGTGCTTATTATCTCAGAACAGTTTAAAAGAGATTTGTTCTGGAAGCTATGTGGTTGAAAATGCAGTAAAATGTCTTATAACAGTGTCTGTAAAACAATTTTTGATGTGATTCTTATACAAACTGCCACGTGTATGATAATGGAATTCAAGGATTTTCCTGGCGACGAACTTTTTAGTCAACCAAACCAGGAAAAAATATTATACCCTTTCATTTATCTAAGAAACACTAAGATATCAAGTAAAATTTTCATCTAATGGAAAATGTCAAAGACTAATAACAGATACATTTTAATAACCAAATCAACAACAACAAATAAAACAACCAATATAAATAACCGATGCTAAATATGACGTGAAAACATGTTACTACAAAACATGTTCAAATATGACAAGTTAACATCTGACAAACGTATAAATTGCGACAGAAAAGTGTGGCGCATTGTGCCGTGCGTTATGAATGACGCACACTGTTCAACCACTGCAATAAAAGTTCAAATTTAAAATAACAAAACAAGCATCCAGCCATTTTCTTCCGCTCATCTGAAGTGACGATTCAGTGATTTACTGGCATTTGGCATCAAGTAAAATTTTAACAATTGGATTAAACGTCTACTGAGTCTGGTACCGACTGGCAACAGCGATGATTAGTTGACTAGTCGCACACATCCATAGTGGTAATAGTCCACATTCGACTGAACAGTTCCTTTGCAGTAACTTGACCAGCACCATTTCCCTGCACAAGCAGTGCAGTTCCTGATATCTTATCATATCACCCATATCCCCCAAAGAACTCCCAACGCTGGGTTCGGTCACACTAAAACAGTGAAACAGTAAAACACCTCATACTACACTCAAGCAATAATTTCTATTTCGACGATTTATTGTCTAAAAAACTTAAACAGATGGTTTTTATTTTCACCATTTAACTCTCCACTTAATTCCAGCTCTGAAACCTCGTCAATCTCCTCCAGGATTAAAGGCCTCACTTCGGGCAGTGGAATTGTTAAGAATATAGTGGCAAGAAACAAAATTTGATAAGAAAGGAAAAAATAAATAAAATTGATTTCCCTTCAGGATACAAAAATGGTGTAGGGGAAAATAAAAGTTAAAATCAACCTTATTGGGTTGTAAAGTCATTAAAATAATAATATCAAACAACGGGAGCTTCTCTAACAGGCTGTCACTCGGCACAGCGACAGGACACAAAGAAACAAATAATAGTTATTAGTTTAATTAACTGAAGGTCACTCTTTCCCAACACTGTGTGTGGGAGTAGTGTCAAGCTAAGGGCTGACATTTCATTTTTTCACTTAAGAGGTTTTGAATCACCTGCGGTGAAGAATTGGCTGCAGTGAAGAATCATATTTGTTCACGATTCAGATTCAGATTTAAAAACCTGCTTCTAGTTTGCACAATCAATTTAAAGAGAGCTCACATCTGTGAAATTTAAAGTGCACTGTTAATGTGTGTTTTCCATGTGTTTGTGTGTGGACATTTGTGTTTCTGCGCATATGTAGAAGTTTAGCTGTGAATGTGAACACAACACTTGTGGGGAGAGCTGTGATCGCTGTTGCCCAGGTTACCACCAGCAGCCTTGGATGGCAGGAACCTTCCTCACTCGACATGTCTGCGAGAGTAAGAAAAACACAGAACAAATTATATTCATAAATTACACACAGCTACTCACAAGCTTACAGCAGTTCACCCACAACACATTTGTTACTTATGAAAAATAAACAGTGACTTCTCAGATTTTCACGAGTTAAAAAGCCTCTATCAGAGTTCTTATGGCACTATATAATAGGAAACAGAATACTACATCTTTTCCTAAGAGATTGTAACTAGATATTTCAACTATTTTACCCATTATGTTATTTAACAATTTCTCCATCTACATTTTTAGCTAAATACACTTTACTTACAGATTTGGCAAACTATTACAACCATTTATACATTAAGTTTAGCAATTTGATTTACTAATGGCAGTTTAATGTTATGTGTATTGGCTAACAATTTATTTATTTATTTTATTTTGCTATTAATTTTTCAACATTGCATATTTATTTTAAATATTAATATATATCTATTTTAAAGACTAATATTATTTTTAATTTTACTTTTCTGGTCAAAGTCATTTTGGTCCATTCGGTTCAATAAATTGTGCTTCTTTTTCAGATTAGTTGAGCTAATTTTTTCACATAAAGCCTGGCTACTGCAAAAAAGTAGGCTAACCCTAGAGTACTCACTCACTGAGGTCAGTACTCTCCACACAATTAAACTGTGAAGCTGTGCCCTGAAATTCACATTCTTTCCAGCTGATCAGAATCAGTCTGTGATATAAGTCTGTATAAAGCCATCCGAAATCACCCTGGCATCCATTAACCTTCATCAGTTATGCAGCAGTGGAGGGATGAGGTTAGAGGCTTCCACCTGTCATCATAAAACTAAGGTTACAACATGTAATCTTTATTTTATTTCACACAGGCTACACCCTCTGAAAGCTCTGTAGTCTTAGTGGCTCAATGACTGCTTCTGTTGCCTTGACATTGACATAACTAAAGTGACAAAAGGTCCTGGATAGCATAATAGTAAAAGAACTGACCATGACAGATTTAATACCAGTAGTGAACAAACTGTTGTAATGGTAGGGGTAGAAAACGTTTATCTAAGATGAGGTATATGAAGAGAACTCGGCACTCTAGGATAGCACAGAATGATGCCCTGTAGTGTTGTGCAGCTTTACAGGTCAGCAGTGACCAGCGGGACAAGATATCCACTGTTCTTAATCCCATAAACACAGCTGTGAACACGATACTGGATTAACAGTGGGTGGAAGGTCCAGTCATGCAAACATATAAGACAGATGTAATTATAACTTTCTGGAGAACAAAAATCTTTCATAATCATGTCATGGAACATATAAAGCACTGTGTAGTGTTTAAGCATGTGATAGATCATGTAACGTGCTCTGCTTCTCAAGCCAACCAATATGCATTGTAATTAATATGTCGTAGGGACCTGAAATAAGGCATGCCGAGCAGTGAAGGTCAGTACTGTTTTCTTAACACCTGGCCATTTGTACAGCTGATGCCTTTAATCCCTGGATTTAATACACTTTAAGTAATGTCCATCAGGCCATTTCCCTGTGGTTGTTTTAACCTAAAATCTAAAAGTGTTTTGTGTGTCTGGCCTTGCAAATGTATGTGCTACATTAAATGTACTGAGTTTGTAGGGGTGAGAGTCCATAGCCATAGTGTAGGTTAAAAAGTCCATTAGTCATGTAGGGAAAACATATGATCAATATTGCATCAATCACAACATTATCTTTGCAAAACATGTTCTGGTCTGAATTAAGAAAATGCATGAAACAAATGAATTCGGCTACAAAATCGGAATCTAAACTCAAGAAGATCTTTGTGGCCTGGAGTTCGGGCCGTAGGAGACTTCTACAAACTTTAAGTCCAAGTTTCTTCTCAAAATTCCAAAGGACAATGCTTTTATCTAGCTCATGAATTTTAGACCACTTTAGTAAATATAGCAAACTAAAGTGAAAATGGAAAGGGCATGAATGAATAGTAAGGCTATTTTTTTCCTCTGGAGATAATTCTCTGGAGCCCTAGAGATAACACACAGCTCACAGTCAGTGTGTGAACCTTACGGCACTGTCTAAAAACCAGGATAGGGTGTTTTTTTTCTCATCTTGTGAGCAGATGAAGTAAAAGGATTAGAGAAAGTGTCCCCCCCCCGGCTGCATATAATACTGTACAGAATTTTGATAGAAGAAGCAGGACTCGACAAATCCTATCAACTGCAGTACTACAGCCCACCAACTTTTTCTGTGTGTTTTCAGAGTGTAACTGCCACGGTAAGGCAGAAGAATGCTACTTTAATCAAACAGTGGCAGATCTGTCGCTCAGCCTGGACATTCACGGTCAGTACAAAGGGGGCGGAGTCTGCATAGGCTGCCGTGACGACACGGCTGGCATTAACTGTCAGAGCTGCGTTCCTGGATTCTACAGACCTGCTGACGTACGTAACCTGCTTATGCGTGTGTCCGTACATCACCTAAATTGCTGCTATTTGAACATGTCTGCGTTCTCTACCTGTCCAGGTGAGCGCTGAGGAGGAGAACCCCTGCATCCCCTGCTCCTGCGACCCATATGGTTCCATCAGCCAAACGTGTGTCGCAGATTCGAGACAAGCTATGCCCCGTATGCACTCAGTTTGACTTGTACTTTCTGTCTGGTCACGTGACTTTCCG
The DNA here is from genome assembly GCF_018398535.1 of Haplochromis burtoni. Lineage (NCBI taxonomy): Eukaryota > Metazoa > Chordata > Actinopteri > Cichliformes > Cichlidae > Haplochromis > Haplochromis burtoni. Next base: position 978,051 of record NW_024582453.1, read on the forward strand.
CCTTGTTCTTTCTGAGGATCATTTAAGCCCTAACATAGGGATAATTTTGGCCCCTCAGTGGATATGCATGCAGACTTTTAGAGCCTGCACCCATTTCACATTTTAATTCATTTTAAAGTGGTACTTCAGTAACTCTGAGATTTCATCAATTCGGTCCACATTGATTTCCTATGGGATCGGGGTGAGTCGAGTTCAGCAGCATGCACAGAAGCTTCTGTTACTTGAAAATGTCTTTGACAGAACAGAACTATTTATATTAGAGATAATTTTACTCCTCTGTCCTCCTCTGTGTTTTTGCTGTTTTTATATCTAGCAAGTAGAGTTATTTTAGGTGCAGCTACTTCAAAGAGATACCCTTTCTCTTACACTTATACTTTTTTTATGTGTGCATGTGTCTCTTTGTGTGTGTATGTGTGTGTTTGACTGACAGGCCAGCCAGCAGGGTCATGCTGGTGTAAGGAGGGTTTTGGGGGTCTGAGATGTGACAGGTGAGAGACACACATACACACACATGCACACAAATAGGGAAAGAGATAGACACATAGTGACAGGTGAGCAGAACCTTTCAGCTGTTGTCTGTTCCAATTAGTGTTTAGAAATTGCCACCAAGTTTCCATTAGGATCTTTGATGATATTGATTATCACACTTGGGTTGTATAGAAGTGACTGCATGCATAGCTGTGGTGCAAATGCAAGGCACTGTCTTATTTGCAGCTAAATGTTACTTCCTTAATAATACCTTTCATGAACTTAAACGGAGAGAACCACAGCCTGAGGTCTTCATGAAAAGTCTTAGCATTACTAAATTCCTACAAGAATTAAACAAGAAGCATCTTCAATATCAACCCGTAGATCTGTCAACAGGGTCCTTCATGTTACTCTCCTGATTAGTTGGTTTGCGAGTAATTGCGTTTACTGATGTAATTGCTTTTTTTTTTTTTGTATTATCTTTGATCCCACGGTAACCCAGTATTCCACTCTAGTCTAATGTAAAAGCCTTATCTTCAAAATACTGCTTTTCCTCTAAACTTTTAATGACCTACCCGCAGGGCCGCAGCATAAGCATTGTCTCTAAAATGACTTCCTAAATGCTATTTAATAGACTTGCTTTGGCTTACTTTCTCTGTTAATTAGTAGAAGTTTTTTGTTTTGGTTTTTCTGCTTAAGCACGCACACATATTACCAGCGTTAGCGGTTTGCAGCAGTGAGTAGGGGATCGGTGGCTCACGCGAAAACAGTTTGACCAGGATAAACGCAGTGGTTGTTAATCTGATCAATTTACTGTTTTGACTTGATCTTTATTATTGCTGTAAAACTGTAGGTGTGCTATTGGTTATATGGGCTACCCATACTGTGAGCGCTGTAACTGCAGCGTTGAAGGAAGCGTCAACGCTGACCCATGTATAACACCCTGCATATGCAAGGTACACACAAACACGCACATTCGCATTTGTATGCACAGAAATAATGACAAGTTCTCTCTCCTAACCTTTTTAGCCCTGTCATCATTATTTTCACCACATTAACATTGCCGGAACATGCTTTGCACTCGTAGCGTCAACCTGAGGGCAGCCTATAAACTATGCTGCGTCCTTCTTCTTCTTCTTTTTCTCCTCTCTCTTCTCTGCCTGCCCTTTTCTGTCTCTCCCCCTCTCTCTGTCTTTCTCACATGCAGGAAAATGTGGAGGGGGAAAATTGTGACCGCTGTAAGCTCGGATTCTACAATCTTCAAGCGTCCAACAGACGCGGCTGTGAAAAATGCTCCTGCATGGGCGTTTCCAGTCAGTGCGCTGCCTCCACGTGGACCTATCAGAATGTAGGAACTCATTATTCACTGATGTTGTGGGATGATGTAAACGTCACTTCAGTTTAAGATCTTTTCTGCAAGAGTGGCTTAGAGCTGAAAAACTGTTTTTTCCTCCTTTTATTCAAATATCATTTACTGCTGTAAACTTAAATTGCGTCATAACTGTGCACCACAGAAGGATGAACATCAGCTGAGAAACAAATTTGTGACGCTAGTTGTCCTGACTAATTTTATATTATGTGTTCCCTTCCATGACAAGTTTCAGAGTGGAGTAAACTTTCAGTTTGTGTTCATCTTTTGCATCTAATCCAACTTTGGTGACTTTTGACATGCAGAATTTTAAACAGCACTGATGTTCAGTGAATCAGAGAGTCCAAAACAGAAGCATGTGTCATGAGGTTTTACTGACATTGGCCTGTGTCTCCTTTTTCTAACAGCGTGCTTTACTTGAGAACAAATTGCTCAGCAAAAGAGACGTAAATCTGATTTTTAAACACGAGGGAAATACTACATGAACAACAGGTCTCATACATCAGAGTTATTATAGTTTTCTATAATGTGTGGGTTTGTTCATTTCAGTTTATTTTAGTTTTTGAAAATGTTTGCTTTTAGTTTCATTTTTATTTGTTTTATAGTTAACTTGAGGGCATTGAGGGTATATGCTGGAAATAACATCGGTAAGGGTACATAGGTATAAAAAATAAAAGCGAAGAACAAACCAGTTGAAAGCAACTGACTCAAAGTAGACATGCGAAGTCACAATAAATATATGCAAAAAAGCCTCATCGGCCAAGCTGTGATGACAAATTTTGCGAAAAGAATTAAACTGAAGTGTAACTCGGCTGGGATAGGCTCCAGCACCCCGACAACCCTGAATTGGATAAGCAGAAGAAGATAGATGGATGGGTAGTTTTAGTTTTTCATTTAGTTTCAGTCACCTAAAATAACCTTGTCATAATGTTCAATTAGGTTCAACGCTAACAAGCTTGGGCACTGACACTGAGTTTGACACAAGTTTTTTGTGATTGAGTTAGTAATTAGTTTGCCAACTACTAGTTACCCCTTTGTTTAATCAAATAAATTGGTTTGATCAGGCCTTCAGTATATTTTAAAGTGACATTTTTCAGATTGTGAGTTTTTAATGTAGGTCCATAATACACATTTTCCTAACAAACAAAACAATCACTTAAGCTATTGCTCAAAACACTTTTTTTTAGATGACACAAAAACTACTCATCCACACTGCTGCATCAGTTTAATAAATATCTTTCAGGGCCTGAACATATCTGACACCAGGTGTAAAGTAATTTGGATCTGGCAAACATTAAAAACATCTGGAAATTAATCAGTAGGATGTTAAGCAGAAAAACAAAACTGCATAGAGAGTCTGGAGGGAACAGAGAGGTGAGAGACATGAAGAGAAAGAATAATATGGAGGAAGGAAGAGGACAGGACTAGAAAGGAGAAGGGAGAAACAAGACAAGAGGCAAGAGGGAGGAGAGAGGTGAAGCAAGAGGAAAACAGTTTTTGACTGACAGGGAGGGTGGGAGAGGAGGAGAGAGGAGACGCTGACAGGATGACAGCTCTGATTTAGACACCGATCGTGTGTGTGTGTGTGTGTGTTTTCAAAAGGGGAAGCCAAGGTTAGGTTAATTACAATGACAGATGTGTGTCTAGCAATCTCTGATTCACAAACACACACACGTGCAGACACACATCAACACACACAAAATCCTTAAGAAAAAAAATCTCTTTCAAGGTGTCGATTGCAAACTTCCAGCTGACATGTGGCAGATTTACAAAGCTGTTACCAAAAGCTTAACTTTGACATTTTTGTTAAAAAAAATCTTTTATCTCAATCAACTAATTACATTTACAATAAATTACATAAAAAAAAATCACATGATAGACATTTTCTATTGTTTTTTAAATTAACCTGAAGTAATATGGTGACTTTAACTTGAATTTTGCTTTTCATTTTTAATTACCTCTTATAATAAAGTATCGTTAGAGGTAATAATTTTCCTGCTCATGAGTTCATCTATATAAACCACCTTTATTTTGCTTGAAGGATTTTTGTAAAAAGGTTTTGGGGTTTTGGAGGCAGTGGTATGGACAAGTTGACAGATGAAGTCAGGCAGGAGTCACCATGAGCTATGATGTTCATAGATGACACTGTGATGTACTGAGAGTATGGACAAGAGGAGTGTAGAGGAGTAGTAGTGGAGTGGAGGTGTGTGCTGGAGAGAAGAGGATTGGAAGTCAGTAGAAGCAAAGGAGAATGCATGTGTGTGAATGAGAGGCAGGCAGGTGTAACAGTGGAGATGGACGAGTTGAGATACCTGGGGTGAAGCATCCAAAGCAACATACAGTGTACAATAAAGGTGAAAAAGAGAGTGCAGGTAGGGTGGAGTGGGTGAATGTAAATGAGGCATTACAAGGTGGTGGTGAGACCTGCTGTGATTTGTGGTTTGAAGACAGTGGCATTAACAGAAAAGACACCAGGTGGAGCTGGAGGAGGCAGAGTTGAAGATGCTCAGAGTTTGGTTGGGAATGACCACAATACAGAAGATAAGAGTATGATGGAGGCAGACCAAGCTGAAATGATGTGGACATGTGCAGAAGAGGGATAGTGGGTATACTGGACAAAGGATGTTGAATATGGAGCTGCCAGGCAGGAGGAAAAAAGGAGAAGGTCCATGAGTGCAGTGAAGAAGGACATGAGAGGGTTGCTGAAACAGAGGATTCTAGGGCAGGAACGAGAAGTCAATAAAACAAAGGTGACGTTTGGCAGTAGACTACCTGGACACAATAGGTACACAAAAAAATACATTGCAACTTTGGTAATAGAAAAGAAGGAGCTCAGGTGGTGGATGAACAAATCTATTAAGAGAGTCAGAGTGTTGACAGTTGTGTGAAGTAGCAAATCCGAACCACCAGCTGGGCATTATAAGTAAAACCTGTCCGTCTACACTGAACATGCCTTGCTTTAATATGTTTGCTGTCAATGTTACTGATGTGCTGACAGTAAGCAACTCTGTCGCGTGGACAGAAATAATACTGTATGTTGCTTTTCTGTTTTAGACTCTCCCTTTACATATTTATATAAATTCTTTTCCTGATGACTATATATAAACATCTTACATCTCTACATGACTCACGCAGTTTAAGTGAGCAACAGAAAACCTGCTGAAAACAGAAAACCCCAACAAAAACTTGAAGTTGAAAGCTGACGTCTTGTTATGATGTGTACTTCCGCGATTGCAGAAGAGAGCGGAAAGGTGCAATCCTGCCACAGTCTCTTCACACAGATCGTGCCTCACAATTTGGGTGTTGAATTTTTTAACAACCCCTACACAGAAATATTCTTTGTGTACTTTGAAATGTGACATGGGGAACTGCGGTCTGGGCATGCCAGCATGATCAGAGTAAAAAAGTTGTTTTTGAAATAGATGGAGCTGAAAGTAAAATAACTTTTTTTAACCTGGATGTTGTGTTCATAGGAGACCACTCTGACAGGCTGGCACCTGGTTGGCAACACGGGAGGGAGGGTGTGGTCCGTTCACAGAGAGACCCCTCCATATCTCAGCGTGCGACACTTAGATGTTGTGGACGATCTTGGCACCGCCTACTATTGGAATGCACCTGGACTATACTTAGGAAACAAGGTCAGCTGCAAGCACACACTCTGAGACTTTTACAAATGGCTTAAATGACACCTATTACGATTTTCCTTGTTTTCTTTATATTAAACATGGCCAGTGTTTCCAAAAATGAGGTCAGTGTATGTACAAGGAACCCGTGCGAGACAAGAGGCCATTTTTTCTGCTTTTGCCTGTCTATTATGCTCCTAATAATCCCTAATAATCTCAATTACACTGCTCCTGCATTGAGAACAGAAGCCCCACAACCTCCTGTTTGAGTCTTTTGTTTGCAGCGTGCAGCTAATCAAAAGAAAGTTGGCTTAAAGGAGAGAAGGAAAGGAGTTGAGACGACTTGTTTCAGAAACATGAAGAACTGAGGGGCTGCGCTAAGGCCCAGTTTAAGATAAATAATGCAAAGCTACTGTAGACGACCCCAAAAATAACATGGATTTGTCAGTGAATATATTCGGTGTCCTTTGAATAACCAGCAGTCAACACTGATTGCTGATTTTTTTTATGCCTATTTTACTTGAAATAACTGAGAAACTACATTAGCACCAACATTAAAGTAGACACATCCAAATGCTCTCAAGGTCACAGTAGTAGCTCAGTTGTGCGTTGTTTTAATCCAATCTTTAATCTTATACTTCAGCAGCAATAAGCTATAAGCTAATGTTTCGGGTTACTTCAGCGGACTATTTGCTTCACGACATGGGCATTTCTAACTATATTACTGTGTAGTGATAGCACTGGCGGGCAAATATATAAGTTATAACGTGATGCATCATTAGGATAGCCTTCACTATATAAACAGATCCAATTTATGATCTCAAAATGTATCCCCTGGGTGGAAGTCTGGTGAGAATGTGTCCTGCTGGGATGTTCACCTCCCTCGTAGCCCTGCTTCTCTGGATCAGCTTCTGCTAATGCCGACTGTTTGAAATTGCGCCGTGGCTTTCTGTATCCACGATTAGACTTTATCACTCCAGCTGGCAAATAGCTGCAGTCCATGTTTCAGAAGTCGAGTTTTTGCTCTACTACAACAACAGACCGACTGTGATGTTTGTCTGTGTGTCATGGCTTAGAGGAATATACCACTGAATTTCATTACTTTGCACCCGGCAGGCCTGGCTTGTCATCTCACTTCTTTGTCTGAACCTCTATCCCTCCCTCTAACCATCCCTCCATCCCTGCTTCTTTTCATTGGTGTGCTCCTCTAACTCTCTCTCCGTCTCTCCAGGACTCGCATTTTTCACCTCCCTGTTCCTAAATCATCTCCTTCTACTTCCCCCAAGCTCTTTTCTCTCTCACTTCTCTCTCTCTCTCTATCTCTTTCGCTTGCTTTGTGTCTCTTGGGGTAAACAGTGTTTCGCCTGTTGAACTCAATAATCAATGTGGGTTTTTTTTTCCTCATCGCACACATGCATACACCAAACACACACACACGCACACGCATTAACACTCAGACAGACTCCCAGGTCTATATAAGTCAGATAATGATGTGTTTTGGAGGCATTAGGGACAGCAGAGCAGAACCAAATGCCTCCAAACATGGGAAACAAACAAATTACCACTGTGTGTATGTGTGTGTGTGTATGTGTGTGTGTGTGTGTGCATGCATGTGTGTGTGATCACTAGAAGCAGTACGCAATACTGTATGAAAAAGTGATTCTTTGCTTCAGTCTCTGATCGTGTTACAGAGATAGATGCTATGTGACTTGACTATGTAACGCATTCACTTACACACGCACATACACACACACACACACACAAACACGCTGTGATCTGTCATGTTAGCGTGTATCATTGGAAGTGACAGGCCATGTTTGTAATAACAAGCTAGCAGCAGATATATAAGAGCACAAATGTGTGTGTGATGATGTGCTCCATCTCCATCTCTGTATCTTTAATGCCATGCATGAGCATTGGCCCGATCGCCTGCTTCGCGGATGCTCATTGGTCCAGAAGGGCATTCCACTGATGTTCATTGAGTAGTTTATGTGCCATGTAGGTCCAGCGACTGCTCATTCACAGGAACAGCAGTTACTATCATTTAAAAGTGCCAAGTTTAAAAAATAGCCGTCTCTGCTTTATTTGCCAGCAGAGGGCAAATGAGTGGGGTTCAGCGTAAGGATCACAATAAAACTTTTTGATGTGGAGTGTAATCTCAATCTAAGAAAATGTTCCACAAGTTCAAAGACTGTTTTTTTTTTTAGTTGTTTTGGTCGTTCTTCACAAACCTGCAGTTGATTCAAGCACATGGACTTTCTTAATCTCTCAAATCTCCATTTTCTTTGGAGCACTTAAAGTAGTCCTTGCACTAAAATGTCATTTTGTTTTAGGAAGCACTCCTCTGTCACAAAAGTGCAGATCTTTGGCTTTTTAATCAGAAACCAAATACTTTATGATAATAGCAGCACAGAGTCTTTGCTAATTTACTAACAGATTCACAATCAACAACATTTGGGAATAAAAGAACGATGTAGATGGCCAAACAGAGAGCAAAGCCATAGAGTTTTCTTTTCTTCTCCCTTTAGCAACTCTATCTAGCTATTAGTCACCTTGCTTTTGTCTTCCTTGTGCATTTGACAATGCAAAGAAGACAAAATGATAATTCTTTTAGAAGCAAACTAGCTACACTCCTGAGGGAGGAGCGGAGTAGCTGATTCTTTAGAAAAATGTTATAGAAGTTGACACTTCACAGTTGTAATGAATGAAATTTGTCTTTGTGGAAAATATTCTTTTTCTCAGTAAGAAAAACATCAACCTTTTGCAAGCTGATGAGCTGTGACTTATGAGAGTGACAAATGTGTGTAGGTTTTGTGTATAATGTCACTACTAATCTGGTCTTAATTGCATGACATGGATTTGCCCTCCCCTTTCCTCTTTTCTTCTCTCCCTCCCCTTTCTTTTTCTGACTTGTACGGCTGAAAATGCACCGTTACGTCAGTTCGCGGTTGATTTCTTCCAGGTTTTTTTTCATTCTAAATAGCAATCTCATGGTCCAGAGAAAAAGAAAGGAAAATAATTACACCTGGTTATCAGTACAGCAACACAAAATGCATTCCTGAAAGTCAAACAAGACGTATATAGATACACAACCGTATTCAGTTTGCAGCAGGTCTTGAAGTTAAGGTAACTGTTCCTCTGTACATTGTTGCCCTTTGTTAACAAGTTGCTATTTTGGCTCATATCTCCACTGCTTATCCCCTGTCCTACTTTGCTCATTCAGAAGATATTAGAAGAGAACAAAAGCAGGTAACACATGCAACACATAATTTGGACGAAACTGGACTCATCAACACTGTAATTAATTGCAAAGTGAAGAGGAGTTTGGTTTTGTGCCTTTTCTGAATTATGAAATAATTTAATTTCCTGACAAATTCAGTGTAGGCCAATAGAGGCTGATAGACTTGTGTTTACATGTTCTTATAATTAAATGTGGAGTGCTAGTAGGATGTTCATACTTAATACAATAGCTGTAATGAGCCTCAAGGGTGAATATGTGCTGAATATTGAATGTGGGATATCATCTTTCTGTTTATTTGTTAGTTCAAGTCTTAAAGCAGGAAAGAAGTGTTGCACATATAGCCTGTGTATGTACACTCATTGGACACTTTATTAGGTAAACTTTGCTAATACTGGGTTGGAACCCCTTTTATTTTAGTAATTGCATAACTTGGCTCTTCGTGGGAGAGACTGAGCAAGATGCTGGAGACAATCCTCAATTCAATTCAATTCAATTTTATTTATATAGCACCAAATCACAACAAAAGTCGCCTCAAGGCGCTTCATAGATACAGAGAAAAACCCAACAATCATATGACCCCCTATGAGCAAGCACTTTGGCAACAGTGGGAAGGA
>NW_024582453.1:998919-1002096 GCF_018398535.1 Haplochromis burtoni
AAATTTGAATTTGAATTTGGTCATAAAGGAATGGACATGGTCAGCAATAATACTCAAGTGGGGTGTGGTGTTTAAACAATGCTCAGATGGTATTAAGGGAACCAGCGTGCCAATAAAATATCCCCCACTCCCTTACGCCATCACCACTAGGGGGTGACTGTGGTTCAGGAGGTAGACTAGAGATAAGAGAGATTTGATGTTCTTTACACAAAGCTGTTTACAGTCTTATATTGTCCGATTTTGATGGGCTTGTGCAAATTGTAGCCTCTGTTTCTTGTTCTTAGGCGACAGGAGTCGCAATTGGTGTGATGTTCTAGGTGCTGTTCTGCTACTGTAGCCCTTTTGCTTCAAGGTTCAATGTGTTGGGCATTCAGAGATGCTCTTCTACCTTGCTTGTAACAAGTAGCTACTTTAGCGTAACTGTTGCTGACCTATCAGCTAAAAGCAGTCTAGCTGTTCTCCTCCGATCTGTGGCATCAGCAAGGCATTTTCATCACTGGATATTTTCGTTTATCAGACCATCCTCTGTAAACCCTAGAGATGGTTGTGTGGGAAAATCCCAGTAGAGCAGAAGTTTCTGAAATACTCAGACCAGCCTGTCTGGCACAATCAACGATGTCATCAAAAATAATCTGTTATAATGTTGAACATTTTAACATGAGGATTAACTGTGGCCCGTTAACTTCACATTGGCTTCATTTCTTGTTTGCACAGTTGGTCTTAAAATCAAATTTTCTTTTGTTCGGATGGTGCTTCAGGCCTTAGACTTTCTTTAAGCTCAACAACCATAGCAGAACAAAGACAGTGATATATAATATAGGCCACACTGTAGTAATACATATGATAGTAATTTAATAATTATGAGAAAAAGGCATTTGAGAAGTCTTCAGGATGTGAACTTTAAAACAAAAACTTTAAAACAAAAACTTTAAAACAAACACGAAAGCTGGTATAGCCACCATGCCTTATACCATATGTAAAGGTGAACATTTTTTGGGCTCTAAAATAACAAAAACCCATGAATTTTGATTAGATCTGATGTGGAGGGAAAAAGCTAAGTTATTATAAACTTGAGTGAAAACATATTAAGACTTGCTGGAGAAAGAACTTTGACACAACACTTATATTGAATCCATAAGTCTTTCAAATGTTAAATCCAAAACTGTTACCTTGTAGAAAGTAAAACTTCCAAATCTGATACATCGCAAAATGATGGAGTTGATTTTAAGGAGTCAGCAAGCTGTGGAAGAACACAACAATAATTGATTGGCTCTAAGAGACTGGGGGCAACAGAGTGAGCTGCTCTGTGTCATCTTCCTGAATGAGATATGCATACAGATTTACAGTATATGTAACCTTCTCTGGAGTAATAATTATTCTGTCATAGTCCTGCACACAACCACTTAAGAATTCAACAATGTTGCTTCCCCCTTTTGTTTTTCCAAGTGCCAAAGGCATATGTTAGTGTCTGTGCATCACTTAGCAGCTTGTAAAACTTCATGGAAAGGAATGTTATTTGAACCACATATACAAGAATACGGAGACACTGGTCAGCTGTCTTTCAGAGGTTGTTTGTGCTTTTTCTTAGGAATTTTCATGTGCTGATTTTGATGTGCTGAACCCAAATATGACATTTTAAACCTGTTTACATGGTTTAGATTATCTTATGTCTTGTCTTTATTTGTGTTTCATGTGATTAACATTTCTTTATTTCTTTATGTACCAAACAATAGCCTTGTAAAAAAAGGTATGGAACAAAAAAATATCCGTGAGTTCACGAAGTCGTTGTGTAGAAAAGGAGGAAAAAATTGATGTCTAACGTCCATTACCTCAGCTAACTCCGATGGGGTAATTTTGATTCATTTTTCTATGATTTTTCATTTTACAACATATGTCCTTATTATTCTGTTTATTTATCTATTTCATTCTTAATTTAGTTTTTCTTTGACCTTATTGTTTGTCGATCTGCGCCTTGACACACAGTAGTGTTATGCGTTAAGTTGTGTGAATTTGATTGCGTCACTAGGTTGTGTGGGTAAGCTACAAAGTTGACCCCACAAACGTGTCCTTGTTTGGGATTAACAAAGTTTTCTTAACCTGAATGTGAATAAGAAACTGGATATATGTAGTGACAATATATGTATTAGAAAAAAACTGCAGGGTTATTCCACCTAAAAAAGCCCCTACTGAAAATATTTAGAGCTGTGCAAGTCATGTAGACGTGTTGCCTGCATGTCTTTCTATGAATGTCTCCACAACCTTTTGCACTTTGTGACTCACAGCACTCTCAACGGCATATCAGGAAAGGAAGTGAAAACTATCACTTGTGTATTGCATTATAGACTTTCTACTGCAAGGAAGGTCAAACCCAAAGTCACAGTAGAAGTCAAAAAGTCAAATAGAGATAATATATGACATTATATATATAATATAATATATAAGGCAAAACAAAAGCTATTGATTAGAAAATTGTCTAAAATTTGATGTAGAGTGACCCTAGGGTAGATTTCAATAGAATTATATACTTTTTGTTTTTTTTAGAAACAGAGGAAATGTTGTCCACTTTTTACAGCTGGAGGCTGTGTGCATCTGTTATATAAAGGTCATTGCCTGTAGCCATGCACAGTGTGAGGTATGTCTAGGGATCTAACCTCTTGCCACAAACATCAACTTTAGGTAGAAAAGTGAAAAGATCATATTAAGTTATTGCCTATAATGCCAAACTGAACTCGAGGCCAAATCCATTGCAAAGAACCTCAAAGAACCCGATAATAAGCCCGGCTCATTCCTGTGTGCTATTACTGAGTCAGAGTGCAACGGACTGACCCCCAATTAAAGAATGCTGCAAACAACACAGGAGGACCTCCAGGCCAGTACCTGGACCTCTGTAGCATGCACAGCTGCCAAAACATTCTCACAGTCCTGGGAAACTGCAAGTGATCATACAGCCAAGCACAGAAAAAGTAAAGTATCAGGGTGAGTACTGTCTGAAGCAAGTGCTTCCACAATCCAGAGCACAAACACCTTCTAAAATTGTCTTTACCTTGTAAAAGTGATCAGAAAAATGAGACCTAAGAGAGGTAATCACGCAGAATGGTTACTGAAGTACAATCCAATAATCACCTGGTAGCAAACTGCAATAGACACAATGTCTTGTCCAACATCCATCCATCTATC
>NW_024582453.1:1002121-1059352 GCF_018398535.1 Haplochromis burtoni
TATCTATCTATCTATCTATCTATCTATCTATCTATCTATCTATCTATCTATCTATCTATCTATCTATCTATCTATCTATCTTTATCTATCTATCTATCTATCTATCTATCTATCTATCTATCTATCTATCTATCTATCTATCTATATATATCTATCTATATATAATATGTGCCATGTGTTTGTCATTCTAGAGACGTTTGTTTTCCAAGGCTTTTGTTAAAATCTGGTTTTCATTTCCTAAAGGGTGATTTCCTTTGTCCCCCTCCTCATCCTCCCCGTCTCTTTTTTACCCTGCCCAATCTCCTGAAGAGAGCATCTGTTGCCACTGTATGCTTTTGTATTCGCAAAATTGACAGAAAGCAGGCGCACATTTCTGTGAAGAAGCTGGCATGTGGTACGTACAAAAGAATCCATGATATATATATATAGATATAGAGTAGATAGATAGATAGATAGAGATAGATAGATAGATAGATAGATAGATAGATAGATAGATAGATAGATAGATAATAGATAGATAGATATATAATAGATAAGATAGATATACATATCTATCTTTAGACTAAAAATAGAAGGAGTAAATGTTTAGCGACATGCATAAAGACAATTGTGTCTATTTTGCCAGAGTGTTTCCATGCTTAACCCATGTCCCTGCACTCATCAGTTAAGAGACTCGCTCTCTCTTTAATTCTCTCTGTTACTTAATCCCTATCTTCTTTGCCTGTGATTACCTTTCTTTAGTTGCGTTATTTTTTTCTGTATCCTACTACAATCAAAGGTTAGAATGACAATATGATATTAAGGTTGCTGTTATTGTTGCTTATTCTGCTAAAATTCTGGCGATGAGAGTGAAGCATCGACAACTCACCCTCCACATACTTTACATTTGTGCTCTTGTGATGACTTGTGCTGTCAATTGAAACAGCTTTCAGGTGTGCGCGAGAGCGTGTAGCTCCTTATATGGACAAGAGCTGGTTAGAGCATCTACAGAGCTCCATCGAACTGGGCATGGGATCCTCCTGTGTATGTATGGCAGTCATTTCTTTGTAATTGTGTAAGGTCCAAGCCAGTTTGCCACTCGAACTCCATGATAATTAGTGTCACTACGACTGGTAATATGATGCTCGGCTTATGTATCGAAGTTTCTTTTTGAGCTTTCTCTGCTAATGGATTTATTGAAGCCTACTAAGAGTTTCGACTATTTGCATTATAGGCAGAATTAACTCTAATATTCGGTCGTTTATTATTTCGTGAACTAAAAAGTTTGATCGGTTTAGTGCAAGTAGTAAAAAGATTTGCGTTTGCTTCTAGATAGCTTACGCTCTACACGTTTGTAGCGATATATTACACACAATGATCTCTTTTAATTTAGTGATAAAGAGCAACACCAGTCCATAACTCAGCTGAGCTAAATAAATGTGGAGTGAGACATCATTAATTCCCTCCTTGTTCGTAAAAAAAAACTAGATATTAAAGATCTTCTATATAAATTCTATTGAAATAAATCTAGACCGTACGTAGTGTGCATACGTCGACATATATGCAAAATTTTAATCAAAGTGGCGTATAGTGGGCAAAAACTCGTGTGTCTCGATGCCCTAGTTCCAAGTTACTCTTTGTTTTGCCTTATATATTATATTATATATATAATGTCATATATTATCTCTATTTGACTTTTTGACTTCTACTGTGACTTTGGGTTTGACCTTCATTGCAGTAGAAAGTCTATAATGCAATACACAAGTGATAGTTTTCACTTCCTTTCCTGATATGCCGTTGAGAGTGCTGTGAGTCACAAAGTGCAAAAGGTTGTGGAGACATTCATAGAAAGACATGCAGGCAATACGTCTACATGACTTGCACAGCTCTAAATATTTTCAGTAGGGGCTTTTTTAGGTGGAATAACCCTGCAGTTTTTTTCTAATACATATATTGTCACTACATATATCCAGTTTCTTATTCACATTCAGGTTAAGAAAACTTTGTTAATCCCAAACAAGGACACGTTTGTGGGGTCAACTTTGTAGCTTACCCACACAACCTAGTGACGCAATCAAATTCACACAACTTAACGCATAACACAACTGTGTGTCAAGGCGCAGATCGACAAACAATAAGGTCAAAGAAAAACTAAATTAAGAATGAAATAGATAAATAAACAGAATAATAAGGACATATGTTGTAAAATGAAAAATCATAGAAAAATGAATCAAAATTACCCCATCGGAGTTAGCTGAGGTAATGGACGTTAGACATCAATTTTTTCCTCCTTTTCTACACAACGACTTCGTGAACTCACGGATATTTTTTTGTTCCATACCTTTTTTTACAAGGCTATTGTTTGGTACATAAAGAAATAAAGAAATGTTAATCACATGAAACACAAATAAAGACAAGACATAAGATAATCTAAACCATGTAAACAGGTTTAAAATGTCATATTTGGGTTCAGCACATCAAAATCAGCACATGAAAATTCCTAAGAAAAAGCACAAACAACCTCTGAAAGACAGCTGACCAGTGTCTCCGTATTCTTGTATATGTGGTTCAAATAACATTCCTTTCCATGAAGTTTTACAAGCTGCTAAGTGATGCACAGACACTAACATATGCCTTTGGCACTTGGAAAAACAAAAGGGGGAAGCAACATTGTTGAATTTTTAAGTGGTTGTGTGCAGGACTATGACAGAATAATTATTACTCCAGAGAAGGTTACATATACTGTAAATCTGTATGCATATCTCATTCAGGAAGATGACACAGAGCAGCTCACTCTGTTGCCCCCAGTCTCTTAGAGCCAATCAATTATTGTTGTGTTCTTCCACAGCTTGCTGACTCCTTAAAATCAACTCCATCATTTTGCGATGTATCAGATTTGGAAGTTTTACTTTCTACAAGGTAACAGTTTTGGATTTAACATTTGAAAGACTTATGGATTCAATATAAGTGTTGTGTCAAAGTTCTTTCTCCAGCAAGTCTTATTATGTTTTCACTCAAGTTTATAATAACTTAGCTTTTTCCCTCCACATCAGATCTAATTAAAATTCATGGGTTTTTGTTATTTTAGAGCCCAAAAAATGTTCACCTTTACATATGGTATAAGGCATGGTGGCTATACCAGCTTTCGTGTTTGTTTTAAAGTTTTTGTTTTAAAGTTTTTGTTTTAAAGTTCACATCCTGAAGACTTCTCAAATGCCTTTTTCTCATAATTATTAAATTACTATCATATGTATTACTACAGTGTGGCCTATATTATATATCACTGTCTTTGTTCTGCTATGGTTGTTGAGCTTAAAGAAAGTCTAAGGCCTGAAGCACCATCCGAACAAAAGAAAATTTGATTTTAAGACCAACTGTGCAAACAAGAAATGAAGCCAATGTTTGAAGCATTATCTATCTATCTATCTATCTATCTATCTATCTATCTATCTATCTATCTATCTATCTATCTATCTATCTATCTATCTATCTATCTATCTATCTATCTTCTTATGTTATGTGGGCCATGTGTTTGTCATTTTAGAGACGTTTGTTTTCCAAGGCTTTTGTTACAATCTGGTTTTCATTTCCTAAAGGGTGATTTCCTTTGTCCCCCTCCTCATCCTCCCCGTCTCTTTTTCCCCCTGCCCAATCTCCTGAAGAGAGCATCTGTTGGCACTGTCTGCTTTTGTATTCGCAAAATTGACAGAAAGCAGGCGCACATTTCTGTGAAGAAGCTGGCATGTGGTACGTACAAAAGAAAGTTACATGCTAATTGCATGTCATTACTCCCCGCACACAGTAATTTCTTTGATTGTGGTTACTGTACTTTTCTTCTTCAAAGTAGTGATGGTGCTGATTCTTACCTCTAAATTCTCCATGAATGTCCACAGCGTCTGAGATCAAAAGTCGCTAAAAGTAATAGAAAATGTTTAAAATTGACATGTGTATGTTTATTTGTAATGTGAGAAAATAAATAGACATATAGGAATCATCATACAAATCATTGTAAATTGTTGCTCTTGTGGTTTAGTCAGATTTCTGGGTTTTTGGTAACTAAATACTATTTGGATTAATTATATTCTATATAACTGCATCTGATTAGGCAACTGCCACCATCAGTCCTGTGCAAAAATGGGTGTACTTACCTTACAGTAGATCCATACTATTCTTGCCTAAGCTAACGCCAAAATCAGTCCATTTGACTAGTGGGATCACTATGCACAGTGCAATGCACCGGACTCTCGAGTGCTGTTCAGTTGGACCACTGCTTCTTCAACAGCTGCCGCCAAAGAAATGTTTTGTATTAAGTAATTAGGAAATCTCTAAGGCACGCGAGAGGACACAGTGTGACTGAAGCACAAACTGCAAAATTTTGTGGTTCAGGCACCAACTTAACCACAAAGTGCAAAATGATTAACATCTTTGTTGCCTGCACGGGTGCTTTTGAAAAGCTTGTGTGCATCAAAGAGAGAAATGATGTGAGAGTAAGAGAGACAAAACTAAACATATTCATGCTTGGACGTTTAAGCACAGAGTGAGTGCAAGCCAACAGGCAAGTGTAATGAGGGAACAAAAGTGCCTGGATGCAGTACAGAGCCTTGACTGAGTACAGCTTAAGTCTGGGCTTTGGGTGGGCCTGTTAAGGACTTGTTGATTGTTTGCTTTGGTTTACTTTTGTGCACATTTAAAGGTGAACTGTCGCCCTATAGCTTCAGGTCGCTGCCCTCCTGAGCAGGTATTCTCCAATGACTTTTCTATATTTGGATGAAGTCATCCTTCCCTCAGTTCTGACTAGTTTCCTGGTCCCTGCTGTTGAGAAGCACCCCAGAGAATCTTTATCCTTATGCTCTCAGGGTGTCCTTAAATGCCTTTTGAGAAACACCAAGTGGGCTGCCATGTACCTCTAACTTCTGAATCTCTGTTACCATGACTGCTGGGGTCCTGGTCACCTCCCACATGGACCTTCTTGCTCAGTTTGGCAGCAGCGCCAGCTCTATGAAAATTCCTGGAGGGGGTCTTCTTTCTTTTGCAATTACCGACTCCTCTGTGCTACTGGGAACATTCAAAGCAAAGGTTTTGAACCCTTGCTCCCCACAATTTTAGCATCTAAGTCTACAGCAAGGTTCTTTGGATTTCTGAGGCTGAGGTTTTATCCTGAAGTACAGCGCGAATTTTCCTTTCACAGAGCCATGCATATATGAGGGTTTGTCCCTATCATACCTTTGAGTCCATCAGAGTTCTACATACTTGCTAAGGGTTATTAAAGCCAATAACATCTGGCTAGAATTTGAACTTTTACAGTAAAAGCTGAACGATTAGTAAAATTAGACAATCAGTTTCAGATTTTTAAGACGTTTGCTGTGTTTCTCATGTTCTTTTCATTTTGTCATCATACTCGTCTGAGTGCAGATTGATGGGAAATGTCAATTCTATTTATTTCACAAATCATAAAAATACAGTTTGTCATTTCTCTACATACATACATATACACATTAGCACCCAATGTAACATGAGTAGCATATTTCTTTTAACAACTATCAATGACTAATTTGATGTAGTGTTTTATAAAAGTGTGTATAAGGAACAAACTCAGCTAAATTTGAATAATTTTATGTGGATATGAGAAAACAGGTGTTGTTAAGCAGATATCTCTTTAGGAAAGATGTCTTCGCCTTTTTCTGCAAAACTCACAAAGAAGTCAAGCTGTAGCACAAATCCAACTCTTTTTGGACAACAACAGTATCCTAAAATTGGAATGGACTAACCCTTAAATTATAATACTCGACTAGGCTACTTATGATTATGGAAAAGCCCTATCCGTCTTACATCAGGGCTCTGCTGAGAACCTTGGAGGAGGACTGAGGTCAAACGTGACTCATATGTTGAAGTCACCCAACTTACAGTGATTCATTCTTACACCTCTTCTCCGTGCCAAACCCAAACCCACTGCTTGGCACAACGCCAAACTTTACTCTTCTCATTTTCTATATTTTATCCACTTTATTTTTAATTAAACTGATAAACAGGGGCATTATTACCAGTTTCCCCTCCTTCATGAACAGCAGCATGCACACCTTCCCATTTCATCATGTTTAGTTTAGTATGCTCCCTTTTTTTTCCACAGTAACTACTCCTGTTTTGATATGAAACTACTTTATCCCTTCTCTCAAATAGTATTGAAGTGAGCTGAATGGCTTGTATGATACTCATATAGCCGTGGCTGTGACAAAGGGTTTCACTCTAATGAAGATTGTGTCAGCTTCTTGATTAGGGTTTTAACAGTGAGGATTATGTCTTGTTCTTCTTATTCTGACCACTAATACAGTTAATAACAGGCTTATCAAGCTCACAAGGGATCTCACTGATGTCTTTTGCGGCTGTGTGTGTGCGTGTGTGTCTGAGTGTTTATTGTTCCTTCGTTTCCACTACACATGATTCTCCTCTCCCTCCCCGTATGTCTCTCTCCTGCTGTGCTGTTCTGTTGGCCTTTTTTTCTCTCTCCTGTATTGTGTTTCTGTATTTCAACTCCCCCCTAGGGTAGAGATGGGTCATCAGGTTGCCATGACAAAAGCTTTGATTGTTGCCCAGGTTGAGTGGACGGCATCAGAGAAATGAGTTTTTCTGAGAAATGTCAATAATTTCAAAGGAAGTAAATTGCAAAATACAGGAGTCCTAAGTGGATGGAGAATCAGAGTGAAAAAGCTTTTCTGTTAGTTTTCAGGTCATATCCTGCTGAATGCTTAGTGAACACAACAAACAGAAACAGGCAAAAAAAAAAAGTATAGTACATGCAAATCCACTTTTTATGTAGTAGCTCTTTGCACAACTGGAGTAGTAAGTTGAAGCACTTACAGATCTGTGCAACTTTCTTGTGTTTTTATCTAGATTTTATTCTATGCCAGCACTTCCTATACTGGTGAACAAAACACTATGTTGTAGTAACAGCAAATGTGAATGGCCATGAGATAGACAGTATTTGATTTTTGGTTCCATAATTCTATATGTAACCATACAGAATTACAGTACTATTTATTAGACTGACATCCAGTGTTTATGCCACAGCTAAACTAAAATAACAATATTGATTATTATAATAAAAATAATGTGTCTATGTCTCTGTAATGGCTAATCAACCAGTGTGTGTACACTCTTACAAGTGAGCAAAATTTTATTTTATTATGTTGGGTTTTTCTTTTTATTATTTTCCGATTAGGATGACAAATTGTAGTTATTTTTGCAGTTATCATTCCTGAACAGAACATTTATTTTTAGCCAGTGAATGTTTTGCTCTAATAATTTCTGACTTTTCAGACAAGTCCATTGTGCTTGCTCAAATTTGGGTATATCAAAATGTAATTTTAGTTAAAAAAAAAAAACCTGACAGATTTTTTAAAATACTTGTGTTTTCTTATTTTTATGATAAGTGATCTAATAAATTTGTTAAGCAAATGTTGTTTTCATAAGCCACAAGCTAAAAATCAGGACCCTGTGAGACTATAATGTATTTTCAGCTCATATCTGGAGTGTTGAAAACTTTACTAATCAACATTTATACTGCAAATGAAATGTAAGATGAGAAAAAATACAAGTTATATATAATTAACCAAAATGCAGACAGAGACAGAATGTTAGGCTAAAACTGGGTTTTATTATACGAGCTGATTTCACAAAAACTAAAAGGTGTATAAGCTAAACTCACAATTTAAAAAAAAAGTGTTGTAAACAAACTAAAGCTAAATTTAGCTTCTTCTTTTTTTGGTCGCCACTGTGGATTATCTGCCTCCATCACCCTATTTTATATACTTTTCCTCTTCACTGGTAGCTCCATATTCAGCATCCTGTATCCACTATCACTCCTCTGTGCATGTCCAAACCATCTCAGGCTTGCCTTTCTATCTTTGTCTCCAAACCACTCAACACGAGCTATACTCACATCTACTCCTGTCCACTCTGGCCACTCCCACCTAAAACCCTAGTTGGAATCTTAGCATCTCCAGCTCAAACCAAAGCTAAGCACACGCAACAGTAAGGGTCAAGCAGATAATCACAAGGGCAGGATTAGAACCAAGAGAGGAAATAAATTAACAGAGGATGCTCAAGAAAAAACAATTACGAAAAAAAAAAAAAAGAACCATTAGGAACACAAACACACACAGACAAAGAAAGATGAGAAAAAGAAGGAAAGTAGAAAACAGCGGGTCAATAAAAGAGTAACAGGAATCAAGATTAAAACAAAATTCAAAACCTCGTCCATCTGCATGTTGTGTGAAGGTCTAAATCTTGCTGTTTGACTAAGTCTCACCACTAATCAGTCTATTTCCATCTGCAGCAGGCAGCTGTTTCTCATGAAAAGCCCCAACCCTAACCCTGTTACAGTGATTATTTTCTTTTTTCCCTGCTTGCAAAGACTTGGGAGAACAATTTAATAAAACCAAAAACTACATGTTCTGATAGCCTAGGGTTAGAGTTAGGCTTGTGATCATGTAGTAACTGCTGATGCCTCAAAAGGTTAAAACCTATATACACTGTCTAGCATCAGTGAATGATGAGACAAACCTATTGACTACTTGTTTAACACAGTGGGGGTCTCTAAATTCCCAGATATTTCCATTAAGGATGGGGACTAGGATTGTATTTTTTCCTATATTTACCAGAAAAAAAACTATTTCTAATGCTAATGCTAATTTTCAAATGTTGTATTTATATTATCTCGTGCTTTCTCAACGTGACCAAAATGAACATGGAAATAAAATAATGCAGGTTTAAGTAAAATAAATAATTAAAAACATGCTATGAAATTTTCACAGTAATATATGTAGTTTTGTTAATTGGTCAAAATATGAAGTCTCTGTTGTGCTTTTTAGCAGGATCTGTGTCTCTGCTTTATCTTTTAAGTGCTGGTAGCTGTAGTGTCAACAACGAGTTCAAAAAAGTGACGAGATCACCAAAAGTTACTTTTTCCCGTCTACTTGTACTGATCATACCATTTATTACACCTGTAGTCTAGCGAGTACATTGGAAGTGGATGCGTAGTTTATCGTCCTTTTTGTTGCACTGGAATGAAATTCAGACTTTTTTCTTTTTGCATGAGAAACTAAGCGTATATGCAGTGGTCATGCTAGAGGGCTGATTAGCTAATGGAGGAGGAGGTCGGGCAGCACAAGTGTCTGATGTGTGTGGGCTGTGTGGGTTTAAACTATGATTTTACTGTCCTCTGGAGTCCAAATCAGCAAATGGAGGTAGATAGAGGATAAGTGTTATAGAATAAAATATCCACCAAGTACACCTCCAGGCACACTGGTGTGGATATATCTGTGTATGTGTGTGTGTGTGGTTTTTCAGTCAGTTGTGAAAACGGTGATTCCGCCTCGTGGTTTAAAAAGTGAGTGTAATGATGTAGAATGGAAGAGGTTTATAGAGGCATTAAGCCTAACTCTTCCTCCTTCACTACCTCACTCGCTCTGTCTTTCTGTCTCCAGCTCTATTTCTTCGTCTCTCTCCCCCTCATCCTCAATGTCCCCCTCTCTCTGTTTTTATGGTGGCATTATTATCTCGCTCTCCCACCCATTACTGTTCAGGTTGAAGCAGAATAATAAATTTCAGGATCATGCCGATGCAGCACTTCTCCAGCTAAAGCTCATTCTGTGGACTCGACAGAAACGCTGCACCAAAACAACTCGAGACAACAAAGATTGTAGCATGTACCTGCTTTCTTCATGTTTTCAGCATTTTAAAACTATTTTAGGGGGAAAAAGTCATTATTAGATGAAGAAGTTGTGGTGGTTTTTCTGTGTTATTGTGGGTTTGTCTATGACTTGTACTTATTTACAACTTTTCAAAATCTCTCTGACTAGATAACATTTTTTGCATTTTCTAAAAACCTCTTTCTGTGAGACTATGATTAGTTTAAAACAGTGTATTAGGCTTTTTTCCTTCCTACTAATGTACTTTGTCAACATTTTCAACAGTTTTAAGTTAACCTGCCTCTACATCAGAATTTTTTCTTTGTCACTTTTGCTCTTACTACTCTGTTGGTTTTTGGTCACGTTTCGCTTTTTAATCCGTGCGCTCTATTAGCGTCAAATAAAGCAGAAACATGGACCTTTAAATCAATCTAATAGTGAGCTAAGTCTAATGAGCTACGAAGCATGGGAAATCAAAAGGTCAAAAGGTGTTGTTTTTATTACAAACTTGACTTTCTAACTTGTTTTGTCTGCCTTTGTCATTCTGCAGCTTTCAGCCTACGGTGGGAATGTCATTTTCACCGTGTCTTATACTGTAGAGCAGCAAGAACAAGTGAGCATCAGAGTCACATCAGAGCCTGACTTAATCATAGAGGTAAGTTTTTAAACAATTCACTACTTACTTGTAGCTGCAAACTTAAACTACTGTCAACATGCTACACGGTAATGATATTAAGTCAACCAGGACTTGAGACTGGTCGACTACCACCACCTGATAGGGAAAAATGTGTACTACCAAATCAAATCAAATCAAATCAAATCAAATCACTTTTATTGTCACATCACATGTGCAGGTACATTGGTACAGCACATGTGAGTGAAATTCTTGTGTGCGAGCTTCACAAGCAACAGAGTTGTGCAAAATACAATAATGTAAACAAGCAAAATACAAGAATGGCTACATCTGAAACTAATAAATATATGTACAATATATAATAGTATATGCATTTCTGGATGTGTATACTAAATATTTTTCTACGTGTGTGTGTGTGTGTGTACACATATTTTACAAATTAAATAGAGTAAACAATAAATAAAATATATAAAAATATACAGAGTTGAGACATGTGCAAAACAGTGGCATTACTGTACAGTATGGAGTGCATAATGTTAAAGTTCCAGTAGTGAAGCTGAGGTGTCTATGACGTGTTCAGCAGTCTGATGGCCTGATGGAAGAAGCTGTCTCTCAGTCTGCTGGTACGGGACCGGATGCTGCAGAACCTCCTTCCTGATGGAAGCAGTCTGAACAGTTTATGGCTGGGGTGACTGGAGTCCTTGATGATCCTCCCCGCTTTCCTCAGGCACCGCTTCCTGTAGATGTCTTGGAGGGAGGGAAGCTCACCTCCAATTATCCGTTCAGAGCACCGCACTACTCGCTGGAGAGCTTTGCAGTTGTAGGCGGTGCTGTTGCCATACCAGGTGGTGATGCATCCAGTGAGGATGCTCTCAATGGCACAGTGATAGAAGGTCCTGAGGATGCGGGGGCTCATGCCGAATCTTTTCAGTCTCCTGAGAAAGAAGAGGCGCTGCTGCGCCTTCTTCACTGTTTTGTTTGTGTGTACTGACCACGTAAGATCCTCAGCCAGATGTACACCAAGGAACCGGAAGCTGCTCACTCTCTCCACAGCAGCGCCGTTGATGGTGATGGGGGTGTGTACTTCTCTGCACCTCCGGAAGTCCACTATCAACTCCTTTGTCTTTGCGACGTTGAGGGTGAGATGGTTGTCTTGACACCAGTGGGTCAGGGCGCTGACCTCCTCCCTGTAAGCCGTCTCATCACCGTTGGTGATAAGACCCACCACTGTAGTGTCGTCCGCAAACTTCACAATGATGTTGGAGTTGTTAGTGGCTGTGCAGTCGTAGGTGTAGAGTGAGTATAGGAGAGGGCTCAGTACACACCCCTGTGGAGCACCAGTGTTCAGTGTGATGGGGGATGAGGTGATGCTGCCCAGTCTGACCACTTGGCGTCTGTCAGACAGGAAGCTAAGGATCCAGCTGCAGAGGGAGCTGCTCAGTCCTAGATCCTGCAGTTTCCTGTCCAGCTTCGAGGGAACGATGGTATTGAATGCTGAGCTGTAATCTACAAACAGCATTCTCACATACGTGTCTCTCTTCTCCAGGTGTGACAGGGCAGTGTGTAGTGTCAGGGCTATGGCATCATCAGTGGACCTGTTGTGGCGGTATGCGAACTGTAGAGGGTCCAGTGAGTCGGGTAGTGCAGAGCAGATGAAGTCCCTGACCAGCTTCTCGAAGCATTTGCTTACGATGGGGGTCAGGGCTACAGGTCGCCAGTCGTTCAATGAGGAGATGGTGGAGGATTTGGGTACAGGGACGATGGTGGCCATTTTGAAGCAGGCTGGGACTACAGACAGAGAGAGGGAAAGGTTGAAGATGTGTGTGAACACTCCAGCCAGCTGAGCCGCGCATGACTTGAGGACGCGGCCGGGAATCCCGTCCGGACCAGTAGCTTTGCGTGCGTTCACCTTCCTGAAGCACTTCCGCACATCGTCCTCAGACACAGTGTGCGCACTGATGTCATCCGTGGTGCGCACACTGTCCGGTCTCATGGTGTTCGCTGTGTCGAATCTAGCGTAGAATACGTTTAGATCCTCACACAGAGAGGTCGTGGTCTGCGGCGGTGTGCTGGTTTTCCCTCTAAAGTCTGCGATACCTAAGCAGTTGGCGAGTGTTTGCTGGTTGTCACCCAGTGAAACTGCAGAATAAATCTTGGTCGTTATTGGTGGTTGTTATCAGATTGCATGGAGGACACAGACTTGTCTGCAATCACTTGCAAGCTGCTTATTAACAGTCAGACTGGAAACAGAGAACATTCACCCTTAAAGTGAAAGCTGTGCCTTACTGCTACAACCAGCACCTTTTGAAGACTTTGAACTCTAATACATTATTTAGTTTAATATTTCAAGTTGCGGTTTTCAATCCACAGCCACAGTAAGGGCTGAGACTGATTTCACATAGCAACCGCCATCAACCTCCAGCAACCACTTGCCAACTGGTTGGAGATTGCAAATGCCTGTGGTTGATAGGGGAACTGCATGACTGGAGCTTTAGCAATTGGTTTCCCAACAACAGCCAGAAATTTCTGCCAATGTTTGAAGAAGTGGAACTTTTTATTTAGAATAAATAAAGGACCTCTAGCAGCCACTCGGCGACCAGTAAGGGAATACACGTTTTTTCCTAGTGATCTGTGGTTTCCGGGAGTCCCCAAGTGTTCTCGATGCCCATGTGACTCTAGCCTGAAACAACATATCCATGCAATCTATATGCATGGGTTTAAATTGTGTCATTTTTTTTGTTTTACTTTTTGATTCCTATATTAAACTGTCTTGGTGCATTTGGGAGACTCCTCAGGAACAGCCATGTGGTAGAGCCCAGGAATGAGATCCAACTGAACTGACTATTTCAGTTAAAGGGGTTGACAAGGACTGCTCCCAGCACTCAGCAAATACATTATTTTTGGTGTCAGAGTAACTCAAGTGTGACTTTTTCAGTTTTTGTGTACTTTTTTTTGCGCTGTTTTCTGCGACCATGAGGACTAAATGAAGTTGCAAACAGTTAAGAAAAGACAGACAGTCACACACGCGCGCACGCAAGCAGCTGCAGCCTGAGGAGAACTGCTGAACTTAGCAATAAAAAATGCAGATATACTCTCTCGCCCCTTCTCTCCCTGTATGTCTGTATAATGAGCAGGTTGCAATATGATGTATGGCAGCAATAAGCAAAGCAGCCACACTATTAGTTAACTGTTTATATCTCTCATATCACTAAACAACATTGTGTCTGTGTATGTGTGAGAGCATGGAGTACACACAAAACAATGCACAGGTTGGTGTGTATGTGTGTCCTCTGTGCTGGAGCTGTAGAAAGGATCCAGTTACTTTGCTAGTGTTCGAAGAAGTGGGAATTCTAATTAGAATAGTTGGAAGGGCTTTCAGAAACGATCTAAAATAAACTGCAGTAAATGTGAAAGCACCTAAGTCTCACATACTGACTGCAAAGAGAAAGCGGCGTACTGTGTACGGTAGGTGAGAAAGAATGGATCGAATGGATGAAAGGGCACGGAAAGAAAGCCATAAAAGGAGGGAATGAAAAGAAAAAGAGACTTTGAATCAAATAAAGGCAGGGCAGACTGAAAAGTGAAATAAAAGATGGGAAAGAAAGAAATTGACAAAAAAAGGAAAAAGTAGTGGAAGATTGAAAGGAAGAATGGTGGGTGTGAAACAACACAAAAGGAAGTGAAAATGAAAAAAGGAAAAGAAGAAACAAACAGTGAAGAACGGAACGTGGAAATAAACAAAAGTAAGAATGAGGAAGAAGGAAAATTGTGAGACGGATAGTCACAGACCAATGAGCTTGTGTTATTTAAAGATGTGTCAGTGAGATCGACAGACTGGGAGGAGATGGGAGGAGAAGGAGAGGAGGACAAGTGTCGGTCTTGTTGTCAACAAAAAGCCTCTCCAAATGATGACAATAATGAACCACCTACACACTGTCAGCCAGCTCTCTCCCTCTTCACTGTCTCTTTCAGCCTTTGTCTCGTTTTGTTCCCTCTTTTTCTGCCCTGCTGTTTACGCTGCATATCTGCATCGAGTTGTAATATTTTTTGTTGCTTGTTTTTGTGAAGTGCAAGAAGAAACTTGTGTGTTGTTCGCAAGAAGTCGGCATCTGAATAGATAATAATCTCTCTGTCTTTGTATGGCTCTGTGGCTTTGTTGCTTTCCGTGCCTTCCTCTCGATCCATGCCCACTCAATCAGTCCACTTTAGCACAGTTAAAGTATGTAAATAAAGAAAGAAAAGAATGCTGTAAACACAGAAACGCAGTCTTGAGCCGCCTCTCATTTTGTTTCAGGAAAAACCTTATAAAACTTTCCCTTTGTGATCTAATTTTTAAAGTAAGAAGTGAAATGTTTGTATTAAAAAGTATTAAGAATTGAACCAACATAATGATGTTTGTCTTTTTAAGGGATTTTTTAACTGAATTCATTTTCTTACTGGTAAATAAAAGTGAGGTGACTCTGTCATTTTCCCTCTTTGTCTCTGTCATCCTCTGATTTTGTGCATCTCTTGGCTGTGCTGCTGGTTTCACCGTCTTTATGACTCCCCCACCTCCCCCAATTCAATTAGTTTTTATTTAATGGTTTATTGGCATTGTAAGCTCTCCCTCTCTCTCACTCTCTCCCTCCATAAGTAGTTGTCACTCTGTGTTAGCCACTACATGCCATTGATCCGTTCTCAACAAGAGATAGTCAGATACCAGGCCTGGGCTCAATTTACTTTGCATTTAGTCCATTCAGTATGTCAATATAAACTGGAGCTCATTACCTAATGACACATCTTTCACTCTCACTCATTTTTTTTTAGATAAGTTATAAATGCACATGTCAGTGCTGTCATAAAAGCAACAGAGGGAATGCCGATGTTTTACATTTATGAAATTAAAAGTTCAAATTGTAATTCTTTTGCTCTACCAGGGAGGAGGGATGAAGATTAATTACAAAAGGTTTGGCGAGCCTGTCTACCCATCCTCATCCAGCACCAGTCACATAGTTCTCCTGCCAGAGAACTTCCGGGTTTCAGAGACGGCACAGCCAGTTAGTCGGAGAGATTTCTTGTCTGTGCTGGCAAAAGTGACGAGTGTGATGGTGCGGGCCTCTTACAGCACAGAACGCAGCGCTGTTTACAGGTGGGTACGGAAACATGTACACATTTCGAAGTGTGCCATCATGACGTATTGATCATACGCTGTAAAATAAATCATTATATTAAAATTAAGCTTGTAAAATCAGAAGTTTTTAGTCTCATTTAGCTGTAGGAAACAAAATTTTCGCTCAGAATCAAGACTCTGAGGCATCTCCTTCTTATAGCCTGTGAATATCACGGCTTTAACCTTGTGCAATCTAAACATAAAGATGGTGGTTTTATAGGTGAAGCTTATTGCCGTCTGAGAGTAAAATCTGCCTGAGAGAATGAACTCGGCTCATAAAACCTCTAAAAGACTTATCAGCAAAACTGCCCTGTTTACACACAAGCTGTATGTTTAACTGTGAAGGCGGACAGACTCCCAGTATGCTGTATGATTTTGCTTGATATTTGTATTTCTGTGCCCTCCGTGTGCAGACTCCACTCATTTTCTATGGAGGTAGCAAATCCCGCTGCTATAGGAGAGAGGAGAGCATCAGCTGTAGAAGTGTGTTCTTGCCCTTATGGATATGGTGGAACTTCTTGTGAGGTAAATACACACCATTTATCCATTTGTGTTAACGGCTTATCCAATGGGCACATAAGGCTGGTTGGTTACATACTGTAGCACTAATGCATAGAGACAACCGTTCATGCTAACATTTATACCTACAGTCAATATAGACACAAGCACATAGAACAAACAAGATGCTACCAGACAATAAAACTTATAGAAGGGATTAAAAACAAATATGACAAGAACAGAACCAAAACTATTTAACTAAATTCAATATCCAATTGGGCCAAGAGATTAGTAAAGATCTCTGCTTCAGATGGTATTGTTGCAAAATGTATCCTGAATAGAATTAGGTATATTACACATAGCTAATTATTCCATTTGTATGACAAAATAACATCCAAAGGTGGATAGGTAGACTTACAAGTCTACAAGAATCAACCCCAGTTACTGGATACAGAGCCGTCTGGACATTAGGTGGAAGTCTGAAGCTTTCTGCAGAACATGAAGAAAGTTGTGGTTACCTTTAATTTCTCTGGAGAGCGTTGCTGAAAACCTGGAAGCTTGTCTCTTGTGAAAACACACATTCTTTGACAAACACTTTTTTGCAAGCCATAAGTCAAAATTTGGGGTTATTATTTTGAAATTTCAACTTTCAAATTTCAATAATAACCATACGTTGTTTTCTCAGACGTTTGAATTGCTAAGACCTAACTTTTTTAGATCATTTTAACTTATGAATGACAGTTTAGTTTTGTTTTTTTTCTAGTTGTGGGGAAAATATTTTATAGTCTTGAGTTCATGCAGAACCGAATAAGACGTGTGAGCATCGCCTCAGCGGAGCAACATTTGTTGCACTGAAAGGGCATTGATGAAAAGATGTGGTTCAGTTTTGTTTGGCGTAACTGCATATCTTTGGACTGTAGCGCTGTGGAGTGAACCCATGCATCCACTGGGAGTACATGGAAACTCCACACAGAAAGGCTGTGGAGGCTGTAGCTGTAAGATGGCAGGTCTAGCCACTGCACTGCAAACAAGCACAAATAAACAAAAAAATCATTCAAACACAAAGAAACATTGATTAGAAAAATTTCCAGTGCAAGAAAGGATTCTTGAAAAAAAAAAAAGAGTACCTATTCAAAAGATTGTAAGCCCGCACTGAAATGTACGCAGTCACTTAATGATGTTGGTGTGTATTTCTATGTTAGAACATCACATGTGTACTTTTAAATGTGGCTAATGCTAACACATGTACAAGTAATCCCTGTGAGCCACAAGTAGAGGCTTCAATTTGTATCCTGCTATACTGACGTTAACTCAGGATGCATTTCCTTAAATGGTCATCAACTGAAGGCTTAGACACCCATACATACAAACAACAGTCTCTTTCTGTAAATGTTTGTGCACAGTTTTGTGCTACAGGCATTTAGTGTACTGATTCCTTGATATACTGTATGTTATGCTTGGTAATACTTGACTGCACTTCAGGTGGAATTTTAGTGCATTCGTTTTTCATAAATACATCAAAAAGAAGTGTCCTTATTCATGATAACACCTTATGTCCACGCACATATTCCAGATGGGATTTTTACTCAAAGTGAAACGATGTTTGTCTGTGTAGCTTTTAGTTATCCAGATCATGGTAGCTGGAATGAGCTCAGAAAGAAAGTGACTTTTTTAAGTCCCGTGAAGACTTGGTTTAAATACCTGGAACTTTCTTTAGAACTCAAGAATCCTCTTGGATGAGAGGTGAAACATCTCCACGAAACCTAAAGAAGTCCTCTCCATTTCTTTCCAGGCTCCTCAGACAGATGGTTGGAAATGTTGTGGATCAGCTTATATTATCTGGGGACTGTTTAACTAGTCTAAAACATCCAAACATATCTCAGAACATAATTTTATTCAAATTGTATTGTGATTCCTAAATTTGTCTCATGGAGATTTGAATTGCTTTATTCAAAGAAAACTGTAAACAATAACACGAAATTACCGTTTAGTCTCAGAATGCAGCTGATGCGCTGTTGTTTTAGCTGACAGCATCATGCTTTTGAAAGTCACACACAAGCGCACACGAAAAATATTCCAAGTGTTGCACTCAGAAACACACACACACTTGAGGTGCTAATTAGAGGATCACCATGTAATTACTCTACGCTACAGCAGCTTGAAGAAAGACACTCCGTCTGGCTTTCTGTATTTTCTAACTTTGTGATCCTGTGTGTTTCAGGCGTGTGCGCTTGGTTTTCGGAGGGTAAACGGGAATCTGTATAACGGGGTGTGTGAACCTTGTCACTGCCATGGACACACAACACAATGCCATGAAGTCACGGGGCATTGCTTGGTAAGTAGCTTAGTAGTGGGTGAATTATGTCACCTGTTTCTTTTTCATTTGTATTTATTATTTATTACTATTGCTTTTATGTGTTTGTTTTATGTGTAAATTAATACTCAAAGATCTAACCCTATTTATCATCATTAAAATGTAATAAAGAGTAATGAGTAATGAGTTCAATTTTCTTTATTTGTTTGTTTTGAAAAGTCTCATTTCTTTCATTAACCGCATTCTTTTTTTAATCAGTAATTAAGGGAGTTGAATTGTTTATTTGGAAGCCGTGGATTACATGTATTCATATCTTTTCAGTGTTTTTGTTTAAAATGTGTCCAATTAATTGAGGAATTGCAGAAAATCTTCCAAAATTGGTTGAGTTAGCTGAGTGTGAGAGTTTTGAAATGAAAGACACTCGGAAGCTAAATGCATAACTTAATATGGAATACATAAATGAACTTTTATGTATACAAAAGAGTTTTTTTCTTATTAGTTGAAGTCTCCCCGGATTTGCCATCTAGTGGTGAAGGCAGGAATTGCAGTGTGAAATGAATAAACATTCCAGATTGGCCTTCTTATGTGCATCTGCTCACATGCACCCACCCCAGTCTGCACATTGCCTTAGGGTTAAGCTGTCAGTTACCATCGCACATACACACACCAGAATACACACACAACACACACATACACAGCGATCTATGAGTTTTGTATTGCCATGTTATGTTTCATTATAGATGAGGAGGATGCTGGGATGTGTCAGGGGGAGGCCAACACACAGAAAAAGACAGTCAGACAGGCAGGCAGGGAGGCGCTTTCTTTTTCTCTGACACACACACACACACACACACACACACACAGAGGAAGACAATTTGACGTGAACTCACTCACAGCACATAAACAACCTCTGTATACATATTCATACACAGTGAGTGGCAGACAGATCTGCACACAAACACACCTCTTTTCTGAGGAATTTGATTTCCAGCTCGGGTTGAATGACTGAATGATGCCATGGTTATACAGGTTAACACACTGTGTATGTGTCACATTGTGATTCACCATTTGGGATGTTTGAGCTGAGAAAAAAATGATTTGGAATAAGGTGACATATAAATGCACAGACTAGCTCAAAAGTACCACTGGCGCTTCAGCTGGACATATGAAAACAACAAAGATTTTGGCCAATAAAAGAGCTGTCTATTATAGATACAGCATAATTTTACGGTTTAAAAACTCTTAAACTGAAATCTTCAGATTTTCTATTTTACGTTCTCAGTGTTGAAGAATTTAGTCTTATTAAATAAGTCGTGATGCCACAATTACAAAAGAGCACTAATGGAAGTAGAAGGTTTTACAGCATAAGTGCAGGTTTTAATATTGAGTTTCTCTCTGGAAGCAACTTCTTAATTCAGATTAAAAAGATGCAACAGAAGAAGCATCGCTGTGTTTTGATGTATGAAGGTGAAGCCTGCCATTAGAAACCGTAGGGTGTCGAGGACTGTCGATTTTTAATTTCAGAGAGTTTTTTGTACTGCCACTAAATCTGGCCTTAACTATGTTGTTTGCAGCCTTCACAATTTTGCAGGTAAAATATTGTTGGGTTGACTGTTATGATGTTGGGTTTCTGTTAAACCATTTCCTGTTTTATTTTGGAATTCTTTGTCTGTTTATGTTGTTGATTTTATTTCCTGTCTTTGTTAGTTTTCCTTGTGATTGTATGCTCTGCCCTGATTAGTCTCATCTGTGGCGTTCTTCATCCCTGTTTCCAATTAGTCATCATTTACCTATATGTGTGTGTCTGCAGTTGTTTTCATCTTACTTGCCTCATTTACCTAGACCTCATATTGTTGTCACCCTGCTGGGCATGTGACAAGGTTGTGAATGTGATAACTGGAGAACCGGGTGATGTAGGATTTTGAAATTCATATCACAGTTGCATCTACTAAAATCTTCAGATGAATTTGAATGTCGGTGAACTTGACCTCAAGGTAAAGGTCAGAGATCAACTTTACAGAAAATCTTGTGAGCACAATAAACTGAGACCAACGTCACCTAGGCTTTTCAAACTGATATCATAGGTGTGTCAAGGTCAGAGGTCACCTTTTTACAAAAATCTGGTTCTGCTGGTGTTGCTTGTGTTGCCAGGATTTTCTGGTGTAGTTTTGTATGCAAACCACCCCCACAATGGCAAAAAGCTCCAAAGGTGTGAACTGTTTACTTTTTATCTTTCTAACCTTTAACTTTTAGAAACAAAAAAAATATTATGAAAAAAAAAAGCAGATCTGTTCTAACGTCTTTCTTTCTAGTTTCTTTTTCTTCCAAGTCTCAACTTAAATCATCCCCTTTTACTATTAACTGCACATGTATGGCTTGACTCAGTATGGTACAGGTTCAGTTCGTTGTTCTTCCTGTCTGTCTTTAGCATTTTTGACTGTTGGAAATTATGCAAAGTTCGTCTGCAGATGTGTATAACATGTACGCAGCTAAAAAAAAAACTAAAACAAATACTTGAGAGGTTTTTTGTTTCCAAGACAATTCCTTGTTACTTGAAAATAAAAAATAGGTCTTATTTGGAGTTTTTTCCTTCCTAAATGACTCAGAACAGAACAATAGCACAATGTTGTTGAGGTATTTTTATCATTGCACAAACTGCTTAAACTCTTCTTTGAAATTGCATCCTCAGAGAAATTGACTTGCTCTCCTGACTCAAATGAACTTTAACCCATTTTTCTCCCCCAGGACTGCTCCCACAACACCGCTGGCCCCTACTGTGACACCTGCCTGCCAGGTTACTATGGCAACGCCACCCATGGGTCACCTGCGGACTGTCAACCCTGTGCCTGCCCGCTCAATATTCCCAGCAACAAGTAGGTTCTGAAGACCCTGGGGTTAATGCAGCCAGGGCAGCACAATTTAATCAAATGCCTCAATCTATCACTGTTGACCCACCTGACTCTGCGGTCCCTATTTCTCTTAATAATCTCCCGTCTCCTCCTGACACTCTCACCATGTTTTTTTTTTTTTTGTGTGTGTGTGGTCTTTAGAGGTTATCGCCACAACTAGAGACTTCATCACTCTCGGCGGGAATATAATTGTAATGACATTAATGGAAATATCATCACCACAGGTAGACTCATAAATATAAGTGGAGAAACATTATCCCTGTGGGTGGAAATGTCATTGTCGCTGTTAGAATCAACATAATTTCTACTAGGAGCCTTAACACAGTAGAAAATGCAAACCTCCCACAAGTCATTAAGGAATTGAAAACCCTTTAGCATTATATTCCTCTCATATGGAAAGCTACTCATGCTGTGGCTACATCACAGACTTGAATGACAGATGCTCAGATTACACCACACAACAGTTTTCCAAAGAGATGCAAAAATACTACCAGACATGAAGACCTTTAAACCACAGCTATTAAAAAAACATACACATTGATATGTTGTCTAGGGGTAGGCACATTGCTTGGTTACTTGCGGTTATTAAATTGAACTCCCTCCGGGACCACACGTGTTGATAAAGTTTAGAAAAATCATCGTTTATGAGAATTTATTTACACACGTCTGCTTTGGTTTATTCATGAAACATGCACATAGTACATAAATGACATCATTTAATAGTATTTTATGTTGTTTTGAGTTTTTGGGGGTTTTTTTCTTGCAAAGATTTTTTCACAAAGTTGAGTCATTAAAATCAAAACTACCAGCCGGTGTAAATTTGGATAATCTTTCCTTCAAGGTGTCCTCCTCATACATTTTTGGTGCACTTCAGAGCAAGTGTTATTATTACGTTTCTCTCTGGAAGTCCAATTTTGTATCCTGGCACTCTCTGCAGTGCACGCAATGTCCGCTCTTCTAGCGTGTCAAAAAGCCAACATTTCAACTTGAATTTTATATAGGCGAATAAGGGAAATGCTGCTAGCAGCGAGTGAAGGTGTGTTGGTGTGGCCAAAAAAAACATGCTGTACTCTAGCACACTTTTGCCATAGTTTGGTCTATTTGAGCGGAGTGCCCTCCCTCCGGATGTGTCAGTAGACTGCTTGTTGAAAGCCTGATCATGGAGGACAAATTCACAGGGCACAACCCTGTCAAAAAATAATGAGCGTGCTCCTACTCGTGCTTCTGATTTGATGTGCCACCTTTAGACTTGTGCACTTCAGACTTTTTGACTGAGAACTCCTCTTTGGTTTCTGAGTCACAGAGCCAGCCGTCATCTCCTGTGAAGGTTCTTGAGATAAAAGGAGGGTTAGTATGATACTGAAGCTGAATTTGAGGTCCATGGTTAAGTTGCAAATGCAAAATGGGTCTTCCTCAGAGCAATATATGAATAATAGCATCACTGGAATTGGTGTAGAGAGACGCTCATGCAAAGTCCAATCTTATAAATTCAAAAATTGTAAAATAAATTATGCAGTTAATTTTTTTAGTAAATGTAAGAAATGATCAACTTCAGACAGAGCAGGTTATATATAGACATTTTATTTTTATATTATTATATTATTGAGCCGCAGATTTTCTAAATGACCAGGGTGTGATGCTCTATGGGACTTGCATGGACAAACAACACAGGCAGCAGCAGCAGCTGAGAATTCTCATGCAGTCATGACATGACATATTCAAAACCCTAAGCGCTAAAGTAAGACACAACTCTCTCATACCTCAGGCCTCCACACCACCCTGGCAATAATAATAGCTTTGAGAAGCCATGCCTTTCACCCCCCTGAAAATAGCCATCCAGTCCCTTATGTTTACCAAAATAGCTAGTTAGATTGTTCCACTTATCTGTAATGTCTGAGCTCTTATGAACATCTGATGAAGTGATTAGTGTCAACAGGGGAGAAGACTGGGGTTTTTAATCAAATCAATAAAAAAAACTGCTTTGTTTTTGATTGCTGTTCTTTTTAATTTATGCCTGGGATTAATTCTCTAACTGCCAAGGACACGTTTTTGTCTTTTTTTTCCCCTTTTTTTAAAATTCACTATAGTTGAATGGAAGTTAATAGTCAATTATGTATCCACGCAGGCCTTAAAAATCTGCAGATAAAACTGTATATGTCTGTTTCACTAAGCATTTTTCCCCGCCATTACGACCTAAAATTGTGCCAAATTTTTCCAAAAAGTATAACACGGCCTGCTTTTTTTCCTATTATTTTTATTATTATTTGTATTTTAATCTTGGTATTAATCAGTTTATCAGCTTTAAAGATTATTTATTTTAGTAAAATGTGTTTTTTATGATTTTTCTACCTTGGCAGGAGCCTTTCCCAAATAATTCCTGGTGATGTCTTAAAAAGTGATTCACACATTTCTGATTTTTAGGATTTGGTGTTAAGCTTTGATCTGATATATCAGCATACTATAGTACCAGCTTCAGGCAAAATATAACAGTATGTCTACCCTTGATTTTCTTCTGCCTTAGTTTCAACCGTACTGTAGTCTCATTTTCAGTTTCTGGCTGTATAACTGTTGCCAGGTTAAGTAAAAACACTGATCTTCTCATTTCACTACACTATTCAACTGGAGAATATTCATGTCTCCTGTAATTCGTGTGATGTTAATTTTGCAGATACCACCTTGCTAGATATATTTGCAGACCAGTGACATCCTTCCCATCCTGGCCCTTGCAATACCACTTCTAAACTGCAGCAGCCTCCTTCACCTAATGATCCACACGGCAAAATCGGATAAGAAACATAAAAGCACAATCCTTAAAGGCGCTTTAAAACTGCATCACTTTAATGACCACCAGGGGGCAACTCGTGTGACGCGAAATAACTTCTTCCTCAGGTTCCTTGCTCTGTGACATCAGTAAACGCTTAGCAATAAAGCATTAAAATGAGCACAGCTGCAATTTGGCTGTTTACAACTTTATACAACTCTTCTCATACAGCTATGAATTATTTACATTTTATACAGAAAGTGTTTTTCAGTGTTTGTTGTCCGCATACTCTGGCCAATGAAATGTTATTTGTAACTCAGTGAGCCAGCACACAATTAATGAGCCAGTCAGTCAGCTAGTGAGTCAGTCTGGTGCCTGGAACCCGAGCCAGCAGAACTATCTATAGTTTTTGGAAGTGGGAGGGTGAGAGAAAGAGGGAAAGAGACTATCATTTTACTTTGTCGCTGTCTCTTTCTCTCTCTCTCTCTCCCCCTCTCCCTTGGTTCGTTAGGCTACACTTTGTAGGGTGGAAGAGGGTTTTTGTAGTCAGGATTGGTGCATGTGTGTGTGCAAAACGGAGAGGAAATTAAAATGTGTGTGTGAGTGAATGTGTCATTCAAAGTGCGAATGGGACTGGGAAGAGAAAGCAGAGAAGCAGGTGTGAATGTGTATATGAGGAGGCAAACAATGGCCTTAACTCGCCTCTGTCTTCTCTTCTTCTTCCTGCCTTTTGCCACACTGGGACAACGCTACCAAACTCATCAAAAACTTCAACAACAATCGCAACAACTTCATCTTGGGAACCATGGTAGCTTCAGTCCAACCTGCCACTTGAGTCAAGACGGAGAGCTGCTGTGTGATCAGTGTCGGCCTGGCTACACAGGACCACGATGCGACAGGTAATGCATTCAAACCAGCAAAGTGTGTTTCATGACCAAATAGTGGCACTATTAGATGTACCCAACTCTAAGTACTAGAACGTAAACCAGACTTATAGTCAGTTGTTAATTTTGTTTTTTAATGAAAACGGAGAAACTACTGCTCATTAACTGTTTCTTGAGTACTCTGTCTCATTGTCCATCTATTTTATTAGCTGAGTGACATTCTTGTTCCATTAGCTATGGGCTCACCAGTGCAAAACTAATGAGAAAAATATTTCTCTCTGGATGTGAGGCTTGTTGAAACTTCAGGCTATACTGTCATGTTATGACATGCACCGAGTAAATATAGACGTTTCACCACCCAGGCTGACTCAAATACAGTACATTTGGTTTGTATTAAAATAAAACTGCTCATAGTTAAAATTCTAAAGTTCTAATGTGCTGTAAGAGTACTCTTCATTATGTTTGTTTTTCATATAAATATATATGAAAAAGCATTTAATAAACTTCCGACAAAGCCTTGTTCTTGCTTTTTGCTAGATGGAAGGGGCCTACCGGATGTTTGATGTGCTGATCTGATTCATGTTTTGTTTTTGTAAGCTTTTATGAGCTTCTTTAGTGACAAGTTTTTGGAAGTATTTTTTCTTCTTCTTTTTTACACCATAGCCTGGCAACCCAGAAGCTGTTTTCTGTTGTATAAATTTATAAATCTTTAATAAACTCAGTTGTTTGCACTGTCGTCACATAGCAAAAGAACATCATTACTCATAAAAAGTGTTTGCCCTGGGCATGTGCTGATTTCTTACATTCTTAAAATTTGGTGTCTAAAGCTCAAAATGTGTTCGTAGTAATCATGTTCTATAATCAAACTAGTGCACTTCTCTTTGCACTTCTCAACCACATTCATTCATCTTCTTTTATTAGATAACCTATGGCAAATTTAGAATTGCCAATTACCCTTACCCATGCATGTGTTTAGTCTGTGGGAGGAAGCCAGAGATGGGTGCCCAGGGAGAACCCATGCAAGCATTAGGAGAATATGCAAACACCACACTGAAGGTCCACAGTAGGCAGCTTGATTCAAACGTAGGACCTTCTTTCTGTGAGGCATCAGTGCTAACTACTGTACTACTGAACTGCTCTTCAAATCTCATAGTTCTACCTTGTAAAGCAAATGATTCGGTCTTGGGCCTGAAACATTCTTAACCTCTTATTCTCGAACTTTAAATGGGTAATAGGTCAGTTCACTGGCTTGGAGGCAGTTTTGGAAGGGAAGCAAGCAAATGGGTCACTTTTTAGAAGTCAAATTGGTGCTGTAGGAGGAACTGAACACCAGGTTCAGGCACCCGACATTCATCAGACCCAAGAGGTTGGTATAGACAGAAGGACGGACCGTGTGTAACAATGCCCCTGCTTAACCAGCTAGCCCTAATGGCACTGGAAGGTTGGGCCCATCCTTGGAAACAAAAGCCATGAGTGCCATGAGAGTGTGCACATCTTGGTAGCAGTAGCAAATATTCAGTTAACAAATTTAAAGGTCGAATCTTGGCTGCTCGGTTGATGGGAACGTATCAACCATGATGTAAACCACTGAGTTTCTGGTGTTTGCCATTGAAGTCAACTGACCACTGTCTCTAATGCCGCATAGATTAGTGTTTACATTTTCAGCTTTTACAGCTTTTACAGATATGCAAGGATATGTTCATATGTTTTTCTTAATGAGAGTAACAGATTAATAAAACAACTTAATATTGGTATATTTACACTGTTATTTATAAATAGTCTCAGTCTCAAACATTTGGGCTAATATGATGACAAATTCTGCAGTTGCAGTTACCCGAGCTTTTCTATTTGTTGCTGCTGGAGGATGCGGCGCCTCAGTTCGCTGTCCTGAATAGTATGCATGCCATGCATTCCACATCAGAATCTCTCTGTCTGCCTTTGAGTCTTTTTATAAACCTCATTTGCCACTGGAAAGTAAACTGACTCATTGCCAGCTCTGTCTGTCACAGAGTAGCATCTGCACCACATTGCTTTCCAGCCACTGTGCAATATGGCCTCGTGCTGGAACGTGGCCCAACCAATACAATTTGACTCCTCCACCTTTCCAATCTACTTCTGTGTCCGTGTATTAATGAGTGACCACATGGTGCAGTCTGTGTTTTTAATTAATCCTAAAGTAGGAAAAAGCTCATAATATAGTAAACATTCCTTGTTGCTGCTTTTAATGAATTTAGAAGATGGTGTTTAATTTTGGAGAGTCTGTGTGTGCCTGTACATGTTTATCTTTTGTGCCTGTGTGCCAGTAAATTTATGGATCTGCAGCTGAATATACAGAAGGCATCTGTGTATACATTCTCCTATCCACATGCATGTGTTGTTTTGATCTCACACTGCACAGTCTCATAACGCACAGGAGCTGATGTAATGGGAAATATTTTATTACTAATGACAGCATTAAGTAGGTAATCAGCAGTTGGTGTTTCTTGTTCTATTAGTCTAATTGATACCTGCTATGCACTACCTGCCATTACACTTCATTATCTACAGTGCTTTTGTTGTTGTTTGTGGTAATTAATTGTAATGCGCCAATTTGTCTGTATTATGGGCTTTAACAAAATAAGCTGGTCTATTCCGCCCATGCTAATAGACTATCCACTCACTGCTAAGTGATTCTGCTTTTCAATTTCCTGTCCATAAACAGTCATTTAGAATATAGCTGAAAGCTCTTTATTGCAGCTGCTTAACAAATGTAGGTTAAAACACTTTGAGTCACGGGGTGCTATTTAGGTTGTGCCAGTATGTTAATGGTCTTGCAGATAAGGTCTTTCATTTGTCATGTTAGGTGCTTGCTGCCAACTAGCTGATATGATGGATATAATGTACTTTAATCGATCACCCTCTCATCTAGAATGCAGAGGGATTAAAGTGAGGGTTATTGTTAATGTTGTCGTAATACTACTTATTGATGTTAATGTTAAGAGATGTGCAAATGTAATCATATGTCAAGCTTTGCTGTACGTGTGAGTAAAAGTAGAAACTGTAACACGGAGGCTGCTGGAGGCTCCAAAGTAACATTCAAAAATAGAAATGAAGACTCCAGGAATTAAGTATCTGTTACTTAATTGACGCATTTTAATTGACGTATTTAAATACCTTGTCTCTATGCCGGTTTATGAAGTTTGTCTCAGCTACTCCTCACATGACTGCAGGTGACTAAATAAGTAAATGAGTGGAATAGTCAGTTCACATGGGATTGTTGCTAGTAGTATTAAAATGAGTGTTGGCAGAGCATTAGTTCAGCATTACTGGATAGCAGCAGATTAATTGGTGCTTTGGTTTTAATGAAACTTTTCAATGCTAAGTTCAGACAATTACTGTATATTGGATTTGATTGACAGTGGCCTGTTAGCAGCAGCAGCACCATCGCAATTATCATCAAACTTGAAACAGCCCTCTTCAACCCGGGGATGACACCATAAAGAAATGCGTTTAATCAGAAGCTTTTTGTGAACTACGAAAAGTACTCTGACAACGTTTTATGGCTTACTTTGTACTTCATTGAACGTTATAGTAAAAAGCTGATTCCAAAAATGATTTCCAGGTGCTGTTAAAGCACTATAGTTTTTCATATAGCTAATTGTTATTTCAGGATTTCAGATTGTTCTTTTATGAGGAAATTAGTCTAAACTGGTTGATGGTGCAAATTTGAGCATTGTTTTAGTGTCGTTCTGTTTTAGCCTGTGATGGAATGATTAAAAAAAGCTTTTAAGAGTTTTATTGACAGTGGAGACGAACATAATTAATGATTATATTAAGAAGAAACTGAGCATTTATTCCCCTATTGTCGACTCTCCATTCATCACTCTGAGAATACAACGCGAATGTTACGATCCAAGCCCGTCTGCCCTTCTCTATCTCGCTTTACAAGTTATGCCATACATTTCCTCCACACTCTGATGATTTTGACCAGGTGTTTAACCCCTCCAAAAATATCAACTTCAAGCACGCTAGACTAACCACTATAAATACCTTCACTTCCTCTTGAGGCCCAAGTAACTACACGTATGCATGACTAGAATAGAAGCCCTAACATCTGAATTCATCTCGCATATAAGACTAAATACAAACAGCTCATCTCAACTCAAGAAATAAAAATGCTGCCAGTAAAACTGGGAAGATGTGCAGACATGCTTCAGAAACATACATGTGCACATACACACACACTCGGAGTGGGAAGGAAAGCTAATAAACCAGTTCTATTGAGTACCAAGGAGGGTCAGTGGTAATAATGGCTGGCTGCTCTTGACTCTTTCCCTCACTCTGTCCTTTCCTACCCTCCACCCCCACCCACACCCCCTCTCTAAATTCAATTCTCTTTTCAATGTGAAGACCTTTCCCCTCTCTCCATCTCCCTCTCTTCTCTCATCTGATCGCTCTCCCTCCTCCCTTTCACTTTTCTCTGTCCCTCTTCCTCTCCTCTTTCATCTCAATTCCCTTTTCAGCCTGTAGAGCCTGAGCTCAGCTTTGGCCGGCCTTATTTGGTTTCAGCGGCTCGTGTGACAGCGCCGCTTTCTCAGGTTAATATATTTCCCAGGCCTTGGCCATCTTCCTTTTTATTAATCAAATGAAGTTATTGAAAAAGCAAAATATTGAAATCCTGAACTGGTTTGACAGTTAACACATTTACTTGTTCTTGATCAAGGGTCCTAACGACCCTTTGGAATTTTTGTATCCATGAATGATGCTTAATTTTTGCTAAACATAAAGAATCCATCACAAAAACATCACTTGGTTTTTAAGACCACCTGTCATAAAAACAAAACAACACAAACTAAACATTTGCTGAACTGAACTGATGTTTTTATACCAAAATTTGAGCACAAATTTGAAAAATAAATCAAGAATAATGTTTCCACAATGCAAGTTAAAAACTATAATTTAGCATCTTAATCAAAAAATAAAGTGCTTTAATTCTTTCCCCACTTTTTTTTTTTTTTGGTAAAATATCAAATTTGAAAATTCACGGATAATAATAATTAGGATCATTTTGATTAAAGACCTTAAAGAGCGCACCCTGGTGGATTCACCAATACGGAAGCATAAAAAATTATTTATTGTTAATTTAGGACAGCTTTGGCATAAACCTTACTATGGCTGGTGGACGAAAAAAATAGGTTAAAATAGGTTATATGATTTTTATGATTTTGGTTTTTAACGTTACAAATAAATTTGAAATGAACATTGCAGGGTTTTTTTTCGTAGTCTGACTTTTTGTTTCCAGTTTATAAATGTAGTTCAGACAGCAATGCTTTTATCTGAGTAATAGCTGGGCAGCCTGCAGTAAACATCCTGAAGTTCACTGCCTAAAGCCATTAAATCTCCATTTAAAAAAAAAATGTCTTCAAGGGTTTACTTTTATAAACTTTAATTTCTATGCCCTTTCATTTCTGTGGGTTTGCCCTGTAGCTCTTTGGGTGTTTATATTTGTGTAATGGGAGTGTACGTATATGAATAATTCAGCTGGACTGGTATCTAAGCAGTTTAACTGGTCAAACAAATTATATAACAGTGCTCATAGTTCCTGTGGACATTTGCTGATGATTTTTAGTTCTTGTGTAGATAGAGACTGGATTTTGGCTTCTGTGATAGTTTGGCGCTTTAATTATTAATTGTGTATTCAAAGTGTTTTATAATACTGGTGCTAGAAGCTGAAGTAAACAATATTTATATTTCCCTGCTTTTACCTGCTGACTCATACGCAGTAGTTGTTAGATGCGAAAGAAAGATAGAAGACAAGGTGACCCACTGTGTATTTTCTTTCAAACTTGAAAGCTGAGGGGGAAAAACATATTTTCAAGTGTTATTTGGGATATAAAAGCAGAGCAAAACTGTATTTTAAAGATATTAGTGCAATACCTGCTCCTTCAGTAACAGAGAGAGGGAGAATAACAGGATGGCATCTTGTTGGTGCAGCTCAAAAGGGTAAAGCTTGGATGTTAATCAGGGTTGAGGCATTTTAAAAGCTCCTGTATGTCGAATTTTATAGTTAGACAACTTCTGCTGCTGGTATAAGAGTTGGTATATAGAAAATGTGACAGTTTTTACAGTCAGTTTCAGCCCAGTCATCCTCAGTGGTGCTTTTTAATGCTACCTCTAGGAGTCAGAAACTTGACAGATTACAAGTAAAAATCTGCAAAACCTTGATGCAGAAAAATATTTGTGGGTTCACTGGCATGTCTTCTATCTGCATTGTACAAAATATTTCACCTTATTCTCTTATTATTACGTCTCCCACAGGAAGCTGATCGGTTAAAGATGATGTGAAACTGATTTATCCATCTCTTGGTATCTCCACTGATTCTCAGATGTTCCAATGGATACTATGGTCAGCCCACTGTACCAGGGGGATCCTGCAGACTTTGTGATTGCAATGGCAACCTGGACCTTTCCATACCTGGGAGCTGCGATCCAAATACAGGCCGGTGTCTGCGGTGTCGCCAGGGTTATGGTGGCGAAGCTTGTGACAGCTGCGCTGCAGGTTATTGTGGAGACGCCATCATAGCAAAAGATTGCCAACGTAAGTAAGACGACAAAAATTTAAACAGAAATCAAGCAACTGATATACAGTCATGGGAAAAATGAAAGCTTCTGTTGAGCTTTGTCTCTTGCTTGTTGCATGGCCCAATTTCAGACAGGCTTTAGCAGTTGTACAGATGGAGTCACATCAGTATTATAGATATGTTTATTTTGTTATTAGTATCATTATTATTAATAGTAGTAGTTGTGGTGGTGGTGGTGGTGGTGGTACTAGTTGTAATATTCGGTTTTAAGATATTTTTACATTTTCTAACACGGCCAAAGCTTCACAATTTGTTTGTACTTATTTTGTGATGCAGTTCTAAATTTGGACATAAAATACAGACAGTTTCATGAATGAAATTACTCATTTGATTTTAATCATTTGTGCACCAAACATTCACTCTCTGATCTAGAGCTAATTTTGCTGGTACATCCACTCCAAGGAAGACTATTGTGAATCTTTTCATTTGTAAATAATCGTTCTCGCTTTCGAATGATAGATTTCAAATGGTTTGAAAATGGCTTCATAACCCTTCTCAGATTTATGGGCAGCAACAGTTGCTTCTTTAAAATAATTTCTTTTCTCCTTGGCATTGTGTTAACACACACTTGAATGCTCCACACCAACAAGCTGCCAAAACCTCTGCTTTTATAGCAGTGGTCACACTTGCTGATGATCAATTAAT
This sequence comes from Haplochromis burtoni, assembly GCF_018398535.1. Classification (NCBI taxonomy): domain Eukaryota; kingdom Metazoa; phylum Chordata; class Actinopteri; order Cichliformes; family Cichlidae; genus Haplochromis; species Haplochromis burtoni. Next base: position 1,034,201 of record NW_024582453.1, read on the forward strand.
CAAATGCATTTGACTAGCTGTACTCAGCTGCTACTTACCCTCTTAAGTCCCATGGACTCAGGCAGTTCTTCTGCATTTTATCTTAGCCTTTGTTAAATAAATAATATTAAGAGCTGCTAAGGATCAGATCTGATTTGATATCTAAAACCTTAGAACTGAAGGATAATGTTCTTCCCTTTTACCATGAAGGTATGTTAGTTTATATCGCTGTAGTATTTCAGTAGTTTTCAAACTTTTTGTGGCCAAGGCACACAAAAATGTCTGCACGGTGACATTTTATCAGTTGTTTTTTTGATTACACAGTCAGACGAAGGCACTTCTTCTTGTGGCATCTAACATGATATTTGGTTACCTGGTTGTTCCTGATACAGTCTCATAATTCCCACCATCCAGCAACTGCATGAATTGACCTAGTTGTCTTTGACAGAAGGCCTTAAGATGTTTTTTATTTCCTTCTGTGCATAAAGAGTATAAACATAGCATACTTAGACTTAACTTCAGACATACCGGTAAACCCCAGCACACCATTTGTGAAGCTCTGGTCTAGAGGAAAAATAAAACCCACACGTGCATCGGGTCTGAGTGCATTTACACTGCAAGCACTATTCACACACATTGGTGTTCACTTGCAGGGGAAATTTTAGAATTTCATTATCCTGTCCATGGACATTTGGACCATAGACCACTACCAGAGCCACAGGGACCCCTGACTTGGTGTATATATCCAGACATCAAGTAAAAATCTGATTCATCTGTTTTGGTGTAAACAGCACAAATTTAATATTCTCAGTTCTAAATTTGTTTGCATGTTGTTCTAAATCACATACAGATCTGTTTATTTCACAATGGGACCTCACTGAAATCTGAATTCATCTCACTCTTGCGTCGCTCATATATCTCGAAGGTGCTGGAGATTACCTGCTCTGGAGTACGCCCTGGAAAACAAACCCAACAGAGGTTTTATGAGCTTTGATAGTTTGTAGTTGCTACAGTGCAGACAAATAAAAAACAGAGCAGACATTGAAACTTTGAAAAGATTTTTTTGTTTTTTGCTTTTTTAGACTGAACTAATGTTTTGTTGTCACAGCAGCTGTTGTTTGTCTAAAAGTTACATTGGTCCTCGTTTACGATGGCTATCCACTAAGGTGGCACTTCATTGTATGTTTCAAAAAAATCTCAATTTTTACCATACAAGGTTCTCATCCTTTCATTCTCTCGAGAGGCAGGTCAAAATCTTATCTAAATCATAGTTTGTATAAACATGATAAATTTGCAGCCCTCATTTTTAAAATTTCAAAATTGATCACTTTGGTGACTCCTAGTGTCAGAAAGAGACACTGCACGCCACTGCGTCGCATCCCCAGCGTGACCCCTGGTAAAAGTGACATATTGACAGGACCCATCTGTCAGTAAAGAGTTTATTATCATAATGATTTTAAAGAACCTGCAATAAAAAATAACACTCAGGGCCTTAAAGATGGAAAATATAATTTGGTTTTCCTTCATTATAGAGAAAGTCAGCAGTGCAGCTTGTGGGTCTCAGCAGGGTGTCTCACTGTAGAACACAATTTCTTTATGAAACTCAGTTTTAGCTAAATGATACTTTTAAGCCTTTCTCTGAAACATTCAGTGGATTGTACGCCATCTGGAGCGCGCCTGTATGTGTGTGTGTGTGCATCAACGAGCAGCTGTGCTAGTGGGAGGTGTGATGTTGGAGCAGCCCACTGACTCCCAGCTGTGTTTAAGATTTAAAATAAACACTATACCTGTAAAAATGAGGTGGTGAGAGTGGAAGAGAAAGAAAGAGATGACAGCGAATACAGATGGCACTTGTTTGTGAAAATCTTCATTAAAACCTGTGCTGTTTTTTAAAAAAAGAAAAAAAAAAAGAAGACAGTGGTGTGGGTGGGTGTGGGGAGGGTGGGGTAGGGGAGACAGATCAGCAGAAAGACACTTCACAGTGAGCGATAGACAGGCGGACTGATAAACAGACAGATAAAACTGTCAGCCCAGCACAAAAGCAGGCAGACAGGCTGACAGAGGGTATTAATGTGTATTTGATAGTTCATTGTTCTGTAGTTGTTTCCCCTCTCCACCCAGCTAAATGGTTATTGATTAATCAGCCTGATCTATTGCTCTTCCACAGTGCTGATCGGCTGCTTGTGTCTGGGAGATGGAGAGTTGTTATTGATCCTGCATGAATGACAAAAGACCACCAAGAATTATTAAAACACAACAGCTCTCTCTCTTGCTCCCTCTTCTTCTGCCAGTCTACCTCTCTCTCGCTCTCTCTGTGATTGCTTCCCTCTCCCTGCTGCTCCCGGTCTTAATGAATTTTATTGAGTGGAGCAGGAGAGTTCAGGCCGAGTCCATTTGCGCACTATTAGACTGTAAAAATCCTTTACTTTTTCTTTTGATGTCAGAGTTCTCATCTTCAGCCATTTTCGCCGCAGCCTTTTTGTGTCTCCCCCCTTAAATAGTGTTTCGCTTTAATTCTGTTGGAGAATTGAAAATGGTTTGATTTTGCAAGCAAACTTGACCACAAACCAATTTGTCTGAGGAATAAATTTCAAGAGAACTCCTCTGACCATTTCTCACATGGGGGGGGAATTCATTTGAAAGTTGTAGAAAAGATATGTCAATTGCTCCGTCGCACATTTGTCCATGGGAACAAAGTGAATATGTGGTAATTCAATGGCGTAATTACGCTTCCTGTGTATCTGACACTTAATGAATGTTTCATAGATGTTTCTAACAGTTGGTCAATAAACTCTTGAGGGATCTTTGGGAAAACTCACAACTCTAATTTTATCACTCCTAACGGACTATTGAGTGCAGAGGCACAGGCACTTTTCAAGGGACTGATGGGACCAGAGAAATACTGCAGGAAAATAAAATCCTCAAACAAGTAAGAAGTCTGGACTGACTATGTTTTAGCCAGTTATTTTTTTACATGTACATTAATAGTGCCCCACCATGTATAAGATTCAGACTTCCCTGCCTTATGCTTACTTGACTTCTGGAGATTGCCTGTGGAGACTACTGTACCTGCAAATAATTTCTTTCAAGGGGTTTGTGGCTTGAATTTCTCCAGTTAGACTCCCATCTTGAGCTCTAGATGTGAAAAGGAAATGAGAAACACTTTTCTTTTCTTTTCTTTTCTTTGAGTCAGTCAAACAGCTTAACCCCGGATGCCACCACTTCATGTGCTCAGTGGTCAGCAGAAGTCCCTTTAAAATAGTGCTTGCTGCACTATACCATGAAAAGAAAATGTGGCTTTGGTGGAAAACAGGATGTGCACTCAGTGGAAATCATCTAGATAAAGACTTGTAGAAATTAGAGATGGCACAATACCACTTTTTTATGTCCGATACCGATATCATAAATTTGGATATCTGCCGATACCAATATGAATCCGATATAGTGTTTTTTAATCAATAAAACTGTTTTTTAAATATCTTGCTGCATTTTGTATAAGTTCATACTCAAGTTTAAATAAACAACAACACTAAAGCTATTGTGTTATACCTGTATGTAAAATAAAAATACACTGCACCCAAAATATTTCATAGTTCAGCAATACTAATCAATCAAATAAACTTAAACCTACTCCATCCTTCCTATTCTGGAGTACTTAGCAGGAATATTAAGCAGCCTAACTAATAGGGTTGCAAACTCCCTGCAAAAAAAAAAAAAATAGGGAACCACCCCCCCACTTCATGATGCTTAATCAACGTAATCAACTTTTGTTTGATGCAGTGTAAAAAAAATGCACACAAATAAATTATTTTTCAAGAATAATTAAATAGATTCAACATCTTTCTTCAACAGAATTGTAGACTGCACAGATGGTATCTTCCCAAAGGAAAAAGTAGTATAGCTTACTAGAGTATATTAGACTTAACAGTTACTATATACAGTAATGGACTTCTATACATTTTACATCAGATTAAAACTTTGGGTGTAAGATTCAGATAATTATTTATTAAAAGCTAGACATTTTAAATGAGAATAAGAAAGAAAAGTATGTCTTTGTGCCCCCTTTTCCCTGTTCATGCCCTATCGGCCCCCCTGGCTAAACTTTGCTAGATCCGCCCCTGCACAGAGTTACCAGGCATTGGCTGTAGAGATTAATCCTGGTCTAGAATTTCTACGTTAGAGATGGACGATCCGATATTACGTATCGGTCTGATACTGACTAAATTACTGGATCGGATATCGGAGAAAAATAAAAAATGTAATCCGATCCTTAAATATCAAAAGCACCTCACAAAACTGCCGTAACTCATAGAACGTAGCACGTAGCAGTTGCTCACGTGATAGAGCGGCTGTGGTGATTTGTAGCCTCGCTACAAACCGGCATTTCATCTCCGAAAAGTATCCCGAGAGAAGTAAAGCAAGTGTGTAAGTCCATCTCTGAATGTTTGTAAAGCATTCCTGCGTTAAGCTTAACAATAGTCGACTGCCTCTTCTCTGCTGCTACTTCAATCATGAAACTGTTAATGATCAGCTGATCGGCTTTTCTGTCGCGAGTCTCTCTTTTTTGTTTTTGGCCCACTTTGCACCAGAAAGAGGAAACCAGCGGCTGAACAACAGCAGCACGTTTAAGCTTGATAAGCTGTTGTTAGAATTTATTTAATATTACTTTCTACACCAGGATCTTTTTCTACGTAGCTGACGGCTGGTAACTGTGCAGGGGCGGATCTAGCAAAGTTTAGCCAGGGGGGCCGATAGGGCATTAACAGGGAAAAGGGGGCACAAAGACATACTTTTCTTTCTTATTCTCATTTAAAATGTCTAGCTTTTAATAAATAATTATCTGAATCTTACACCCAAAGTTTTAATCTGATGTAAAATTATAGAAGTCCATTACTGTATATAGTAACTTTAAGTCTAATATACCCTAGTAAGCTATAGTACTTTTTCCTTTGGGAAGATACCATCTGTGCAGTCTGCAATTCTGTTGAAGAAAGATGTTGAATCTATTTAATATTTCTTGAAAAATAATTGATTTCTGTGCATTTTTTTTCACACTGCATCAAATTAAAGTTGATTACGTCGATTAAGCATCATGAGGTGGGGGGTGGTTCCCTATTTTTTTTTTTTTTGCTGGGAGTTGGAACCCTATTAGTTAGGTTGCTTAATATTTTGCTAAGTACTCTTTAAAATACCAGAATAGGGAGGATGGGTAGGTTAAGTTTATTAGATTGATCAGTATTGCTGAACTATGAAATATTTTGGGTGCAGTGTATGTATACAGGTATAACAGAATAGCTTTAGTGTGTTGTTTTTTAAACTTGAGTATGAACTTATCAAAATGCAGCAAGATATTAAAAAACAGTTTTGTTGATTAAAAAACACTATATCGGATTCATATCGGTATCGGCAGATATCCAAATTTATGATATCGGTATCGGTATCGGACATAAAAAAGTGGTATCGTGCCATCTCTAGTAGAAAGTAAATAAATTCTAACAACAGCTTATCAAGGTTAAATGTGCTGCTGTTGTTCAGCTGCTGGTTTCCTCTTTCTGGTGCAAAGTGGGCCAAAAAAAAAAAAGCGACAGAAAAGCCGATCAGCTGATCATTAATCAGTTTCATGATTGAAGTAGCAACAGGAGAGGGAGAGAGAAGAGGCAGTCGCTCCATATATTGGTTGTTAAGCTTAACGCGGGAATGCTTTACAAACATTCAGAGATGAACTTACACACTTGCTTTACTTCTCTCTGGGATCACTTCCTCGGAGATGAAATGCTGGTTTGGTAGCAGGCTACAAATACACACAGCCGCTCTATCACGTGAGCACACTGCTCTGACGTGCTATGGTTATGAGCCGAGTTACACTATGTCGCAAGTTTTGTGAGGTGCTTTTTTTGATATTTAAGGGATCGGATTACATTTTTTATTTCTCTCTGATATCCGATCCAGTAATTTATGTCAGTATCAGACCGATACGTAATATCGGATCAGTCCATCTCTAGTAGAAATGTCAGGCAGATAATCATCTAAACCAAATGCCTGGTATAGCTCTGATGCAGGGAGATCCGATGTCAAAAATCTCAAAAATCTCAAAAAACTTGAGATCGTAACCCTGAAATACATATTACATGTAGTAGTGCAGATAAAACTGGTTGAATTTGGGACCAATCGGATGCCTCATTGATGGAATTGCATCATCTTTTACACAGCAGTTCATATAAAACATGCATTCATAGCATTTAGGCTCTCTAATTCCCATTTTTATTTACATGTTTATCATTTTAAAATTATTATGTAGCACACATGCAAGCAAAACCCTTTGGAGTGATGTGCATTTATGGTGTGGCCATCCTCTAGATAGGACACGCCCACCAGGCCTACCTGAAACCCAGTACTCAGCCACACTCACAGACACACCCACTTGCCTATACATACCAGGACAGGGAATCACAAGAACAGCAGCAGTGCAGACAACACACATCACAAAATCACAGCAATAATTATAACAGTAGTCCACACTGCCCACGGACCCTGAGTCCCTGGAGCTGGGTCCGTGACAACTAGCCTCAATAGTATAAAGAAGAAAGGGCAGGTAAACTACTGTATTCTCCCAATTATGTAATTGTTATGAAAAAAAGATACATAGATACAAGGTTTCAAGATCTAATATTTACGATATTCTGGTCTTTTTTGGTCTTTTTTTTTTTTTTGGTCTCATTTTCCTCATGAATAGACACCCCAACTGAGTCCCTGGACACATACCCAGTATGCACATTGGAGGCTGTGGTAATTCATTAAAAGATGATGTAAAAGGACAACATGTGATGCTTAGTAAGTTCAAAACGAAGGCCAGAGTAAAGGAATTGTTGGAGATGGCTAACAACGTCTACTATTACAAGTTATAGGGCATGGTGTCCATGGTAAAAATTACAGGGGATATTCCTGATTTTTTTCATAGTACCAAACACTGGCATTTCTTTGGGGAAGAATGCGCTTTTACACTGGCACTTTGGATGCCAGATGCACAGTAACTAACCCTCCAGTTGGTTAATCTGACAGATTGATGATTGCTGAGTAACAAAACAAATTTAGTCTAAGAAACATTTACTTTTCCAACACTGAAAAGAGGGGAAAAAATGAAGTAGTGATTTATCCCACAACAAGGTCCACATAGTAGCAACAGACAGAACAGTCCAGATGGTTCCCCAAGGGTGAAGCTGGGGAGGTGAGACAGAGTACGAGAGAGTGTGAAACAGAGGCAGGTGTATGTGTGCATGTTTTCTCGCATGTTTAATCAGCCGTATGTGTGTATTTACATCTGCATGTATGTGGCTGAGCAGGTGTGCATGTGCATGGCTTTCTGCAATGTCCGTTATGTATCGTATGAATGTTTCTGCATATCTGTGTGTATTTCTCCATCTCCCTGTCTCTATGTGGGGGCATGTGTTGTGAACCCCTGCCTCTCACCTCAATTTCCCATCCCACAGTCATGTCTGTCCTTCTTCCTCTTTTATATCTAAGAGGACAGCATGACAGAAGGCAACACAAACTACAAATACCCACTGGTGTTTGTCCAATGTGATGTGTGCTGTTAATTGCAGGGTGTGTTTACAGATGGATGTGGTTATGTGTGTTTTTAAGCATATACGCATTTCCTTCTGACAGCCCATCTACCTGATACAAGCTGTGATGTTCAAGCTTTTAGTTGTATGGATAAGTGGTTGAATGGCAGGGTTATGTGTGTCTTTATTTACTTTATTTATTTGAGTAATGATTTAAACACATTTTATTTATTTATGTATTATTATCTCAGTAGGGATATCGGGACATAAATCTTAAATAAAAAATTACATTCATGCAAAGTATTAGGAGTAAGGTTCTAAAGAGTCATTTTGTGGGAACAAAATGTGCTATATCTTGAATTTCTTATGCAGTGCTGTGCAAAAGTCTTGATCAGTCCCTTATGTCTTTATATTTTGCTAGGAAAATAGGATGTAGGCACAGAGATTGAGACAAAAATACACAGAAATGCAGTATATAAGAGAAAAATAGAATGTGTACAATTCTACGTGCAATCCTTTTTTCTTTGCAATTGAGAGGTGCTCAAATAGGTGCTTGAAACATTTCTATTTTTTTTAACTGAGAATTTTGAAAAATGCAGACAACAGTTTTCAAAATTCATTCAACCCACTAGACTACAAAAAATATTTGAGCAACAGAATATTTTCTCAGAAGTGCAGTGACCAAGTGGATATCAGCAGTTAATCCTGAAAAGAAGACCTTAAGCAGTACCTCTTATCCGACCCACCATAGTGTTAGATAAACGCACTCAGAACATGTGTTATTGTTAAATATGCTTGTTCTCAGTCTCTCCTGTCTTTTCCTTTCCTGCAGCGTGTCAGTGCCATACTAATGGTTCTGTTTCTGAGGTCTGCAACCAGGAGACTGGAGAGTGCCACTGTAAGGAAAATGTGCTTGGACAGAAGTGTGACAAGTGCAGGGTAAGTGTAAAGTTTTCTCTACTGACATCCCTGGTTTGTGTTGATGGACTTGTAGACTTTAATTATTTCCAGCTCTATCTCTCTTTTTTTTTAATCTTCTGTTTTTTCTTTCTGCAGTATTATACCGACAGAGTATTTCACATCTGTGTTTTTATTTGAATTTATCTTGCTTGTCTCATCACATATAATGTGTTTTTAACCACTGGTATACAGAGTACCGACAGGTCAAAGCTGATTAATGTGTCTGCTGCTGCACAGTAAATGAGGTATTATAAGGCAGTCATGACCTTTAGGTGCTTATATGTCATTGTTAACCTGTTTCTGCAATTTCCCAGCACCTACACAGTTTTTACTTCTAACACAACCTAAGACCCACATGCAAAGCTTTTTCACAAGAATTGGTTTACAGTTGCATTGACAGTATTTGCAATATTTAACCTTGTGTTACCCTGTATTTCAGTTAGCCACACAACACAACAGCAGTGTAATTCGTTAGTGTGTAGCCTTGACTTTTTTTAATTTTCTTTTTAACTCTACTGTTTTTATTGCCCTGCTTTCTTACTCCTCCTTGTCTATCTATCCTCCACTATCTGTATTCTGATTGGTCCAGCCTAACAGCTGGTGGGATGCTGAGCATCAGGAGTGTATGCCCTGTCGCTGCAGCCCTTACGGATCTATTTCTCAGCGCTGTGACGTTGAAGGCCGCTGCATCTGTCGCCCTGGCTTCGTGGGCCGACGCTGTGATCTCCGTCGCCTAGGTTACGAAAGGCGGGAGACACGGCGGCCCGTGGAGCGCATCTCGGTGGACTCTGCGCAGCAGAGATGGGGGGGAATAACCCGCACGGGTGGTTGTCCCAGGGGCGCATATAGGCCTAAGGCACGGGTAACACGCGCTGCATGTGGATGGCAGTGGTGTGTTTTTAGTAGCATGGATGTGCTTTCGAGATAAACTCTCTTGGTTAAATATATTGTGGTTTTGGTTTTAAAGCAGTGCACGGCAACGGAAGACAAGTTTATATATAAGGGTTTTGTGAGCATGGCTCTTCCTCTGTGTGTGTGTTTCTTTTAATTCTGAATGTAATCAGTAAAATGTCATCCCTCTGAGTAACTCGAGATGTTTGTTGGGGCTGAAAATTGGCGTCGTAAATGTCAATAGTTTTGGCAAATTATGATGTTCATGATGTTTTTTTGTTTTGTTTTTGTTGTTTTTCTAGAGTAGACACAATAATGAAGCTATTTTTTTCTTTTAGTTGAGCTTTTTTTCTTTTTTGTTGTCTTTTTTTTGTATGATAACTTCTGAAAAATACCTTTGATTAAAAAGTATTGAGTCAGGCTTTATATAATATGACAGTTTAGTTGGCATGGAGATGTCAGATAGCTTTCAGAGATCTATAGCAGTTTTTAGGCGGCCTCTAAGCTGAAGACTGATAGAAAATAAAGGTGACTGATTTTGCTAATTTACAGACAAATTTTACTCTGCTTTGCTTTGAATAGTTCATAGTAAAATATATATATATATAGTTATGTATTTCATATCGGACCTTTATTTAGCTGCTTGTATCATATGTCTAAAAATATTTTAATGATCCGTTCATAAATGTTTGCTTTCTTCTTATTGGTTGCCCCTCACCTGGCTTGAGCAAACAGAATGTTTTTCTAAAGAGATTCAATTCAATTTTATTTTATTTATACAGCACCAAATCAAAACAACAGTCGCCTCAAGGTGTTTTATATTGTAAGCTGGATCCTACAATAATACATACAGAGAAAAACCCAACAAACCCCCTATGAGCAAGCACTTTGGTGACAGTGGGAAGGAAAAACTCCCTTTTAACAGGAAGAAACCTCCGGCAGAACCAGGGAGGGGTGACCATCTGCCAAAGAGAGATCTATTATATGGTCTTTAATACTTATATCCAACGTTATATATTTATAAAGATGACCCACAAAAAGGAAAAGTAATATTGCCTCTACAATTATTTCCTCAGTTTTTCCCGTCTTTATATTTTTCCAGTCTTCTAAAAAGTCTTGTCTGTTTTTCTAACCGCTTTATCCGAATTTGAGCGTGTCTGAGATTTGTTTATCCCGGATCAGTTTATACTTTGTCATTTCAGCTCACTAACTCAATGCCAATGGTCTGTGTGTTTCTCCAGGCTGGGACTCATGGCCTTACCACAGGTGGAACCTGCATCCCATGTCACTGCAATTCATATGGTTCCAAGTCATTCGACTGTGATGAAAACGGTCAGTGTCGGTGTCAGCCTGGCGTCACCGGACCCAAATGTGACCGGTGCTCACGAGGATATTTCAACTTTCAGGAGGGAGGGTGCACACGTAAGCACAGAATTTTTAGTCTACTTTTCACAGAGGGCTTTTCCTCATTTCAGTCAACAAATGCAAGTCCGGAATTTGTAGCAAAAGTAATGTCAGCAATCCTCCCCCTCAAAAAAATCCTCTTTAAATTACCGTTCTGTTCTTCTTTTCTTTTTAATTAGAATTTTGAACAAACTAAGATAAAGAAATCATATTTCTATCCCTTCTCTACCCTCAAGTATTGTTTCTGTTGTGCTCAAGAAGAGGCAGAGTTAAAACAGCCTGAAAAAATATGTAAATCGTAACGAAAAGTAATAAATTGGAGCTGCTGCTTTCTGCTACGCTGCAATTTACTTTACTAAAACGCAATATACTGTCACTATGGACATTTTTATTCCGGGTTCAGATGAATGTGATTATAGTGTTCAGCCACACCTGAACTTTCAAAGCCAGACAGCATTTTGTAATATGCTGCAATTGTTCTCATGTACTTTTTTATGTCGTGACATGTATTATATACAGCTAAGCAGTTCCCTCAGGCAAAAGGCCTGAGATGGAACCAAAAAAAATCTATACCTGTAAATACACAATGAAAGGAACAAATGAAAGACAGAAGAAGGAAAGGGAGATGCAAAGCAATGAGTAAAACATTGCCAGGAGAAACTAGCTGCTGAAGGTCTTTAAAGAGTGAACACACACACACACGATAAGAAAAGAGTTGTTATTCATGCTGTTTGGTCAATAAGGAAAACGGCAAATAAAAATTATGTGTCTAGGATATTTATAGGAGACAATGTTTAATAGATCCATCCATCCACTCTGCTTAACTGGTAGCCGAAGCCTCTCCCAGCTTACATTATCCAATCAAATATTAGTCAAATTTACTGGAATATCTATTTTAATGCTTGATTTAAAAAACAACAACAAAAGGACACGACATACCAAACTGTAGCTGTATGTGTGTGTGTATTTATGCAAATTGCATAACTCTATATGAATGTTCAATGAGGCATTCTTCAATTAGTTTATCAATTTGCCTAATATATATTTATATTTATTATGTTAACTTCTGTTTCCCTTATTGCACTCTGTGACTGGTGCCGTGTAAAATTGTGAGGGTTCCAGGTAATTAATTTTCCACACCGAATGCCAGTCTTCATCCTGTAGCGGTGATTCAAGGTCCGAACCCATTGGGATGTAAGAACAAGCACGCGTTTCTATTCGCACCTCAAATTAAAGGTCAAGGTTTGTACATCAGTGATTTGAGCTGGAAGTGGAGACAGAATTATTCTGTGCCAATTAAGTCAGAGTGTAACCCCTAAAAAGAATCGAAAGTGAAGGTATGTGCTGTAAAATTTCAGTATGTTTCATTTATTTAGGAAAATGTTTTCCTTATGTGCATTTAATGTTGTATTTCTCTTGAATTTACATAAATGACACAGTTACACTCATGTCAGTTGCCCAAATAGCCAGGTGAGTTAACATTAGAGAGCTATGTTTATCTACCACAACAGTAAGTGTCTCTTATGAGTCTCTGTGTGTGCCCTCTGCAGCAGTTACTACCACAAAGGACAAATTCTTCCCTCTAAAAACAACCCCAAAGCTCTTTTCTTCATACCAGCCATTATTAAACTGGCCTTTAAAATTCAATTTTTGTTGATAACAGCTGATTTTTTTCCAGCTGCTATGCTCGCTCACCTCTCTTTGCTTTAAATTCTCTTTAACTACCTTTCTGCCTCTTTTACAGCATGTCAATGCAGTCATGTGGGGAACAACTGTGATGCTAACACTGGGCAGTGCATCTGTCCTCCGAACACAACCGGTGAGAGGTGCGATCGCTGTGCTCCCAATCACTGGGGGCATGACATCGTAACTGGATGCAAGGTAGGCTGAACAGTGAGCGTCCACATCAAAGGACACTCACTTATGAGTGTACATACGGACACCACATGCCATAATTAATGGGTTATTGAACATGAAACAGAAATATGAAGGATACTGAAGAATGCTTTATCACTACACAACCTTGGGGCCTTCTGTAATTATAGAAAATATTTTTCAGACAACACATTTTTGTTAATTTATTTATTTACTTATTTTTATTTTTTTAACTTTCACTTCTAAACCTGAAACTAACAGGTATGTCTGTGCATTTAATAAAAAGTAATCATTATTTGTGAAATTATAATATATTTTCAAATGTATTTAATGTCTTTCTGATAAAATTAGAAATTCACTGTACTCACTGATCCAGGTGTTTAATTAATATTTTACAATAGATGTAAGTTAAGTGATTGTTTGTGTATATGATGTTATTATGTTATGTATAGTGTATGTAGGTAATTTTTGGACTACCCTTGCCTTGTTTCCACACTCTTATAACCTGCTTTCAGTTCTTTATTCCTCACTCAACTGATCTCTACATGCTCCCTTTCTTTGGCATTTTGTTTTCTATTACTGTGTTGGTTTACTCAGCTTTTTTCTTTATCTTGTTTTTGTGCTTTAGAAGGTGTTGTTTTGCTCTGAAACTATTTGACCAATGAGCCGTGAGGCAGCGATAACAGTAAACTATTAGAAACAGGAACAGGCTACTAGTAATTAGACGCTTCAACCTAATCCACAGGAATACACCGGGACAACTAAGAGAAGAGGAATCAGACAAATCTACATGATAAAAAAAACACAGAAAATCACAAAGCTACAACCTAGATGTCAATGAGGTCTCAGTAAAAGCACAACAGGAAGGAAAACACAGAGCGAGCAAAAAAAAAGTTAATTTCAAGGTCATGTGGAGATGCTCAAAACAAAAAAAATAGTCATGCATCAGCTCATAAAATATTACTGAATATTGGGTTATTAACTCTAACAGTGTTACTTTGGGTCAGTAGATCAAGATTTCCTATTTAAAACATTTCGATTCGGAGTTGAAAGTCTTGCTGTGATTCTGTCGTAGTCCCTCTCATTTCAGCAGAGACATAGTTTACTTGATGATATTTGTCCATCTGCAGTCTTTGCTTCTGAGCATGCAAAACAAATATCTACTTTTTGTGGTGTTTTCATCTTTAATTGCAACATCTATTAGGGGAACATGGCATTATACAATGATGTCCACTGTAACAAGTGGAGGTTCTTCTCTCCACTCATGCATACATGTAAAGTTGTCATGCTCACTTTGTGGACACAAAACTGTGACTGCATCGTTTCACTAAGATACAAGTTTGTGTAATACACATACAAAGTTTTTCTTTGATGTTTTCATGTCTGAATAGAATTTGGGTTTTTTGTGTGTTTATATGTAGGAGTGTGGCTGCAATGTGATCGGTTCAGTGACCCAGCAGTGCAACGTAAACACAGGCTGCTGCATCTGTCACGACTCCTTCAGAGGAGATAAATGCAATGAATGCCAGATTGGATACAGAGACTTTCCTCAGGTAAATGGTCCAGATTAAAGCTGCTAATATTTCTCATATTGTCATAAATGTCGCTTTTATCTCTGCTGACATGAAAGACGAGACGCTGGAGAGAATCCCTACGGGGATTCAGTCATTAGGACTTGATAATGTTTGTAGCTATAGTTGGACAAGCAAAATAGATTTTCATAGACATGACGATGCTGTTGTCATTAATTTTATGAGCACTGAAAACCTGAATAAAAGCATTTGTTTCCTTTCCTATTTATAAAAGTCCAACAGTTTCATCAAAGCCAGTATTAGATCATTTTTATGGCAGAGCCAAACTTTTCAAGACGTGCTGATATTTCTGTATCACAGGTGCCTTTTATGAAAATGAATTATTAAAAAAAACATCCTATAGCTTAAATATAGAGTGACATTTTAATCAAAGCTTAAATGGACATTATTGCCAATTTTTTGTTTTGTTTCAGTCTTTCTTTGATAAGACTTTGAAAGTTTATACATGATCTTATATTTGTCATTTGGCTTTGTTGTGTAGCTTATGATAGAGGAGTTGTTTTGTTTTTAGCACGGTTACTGAATCAATCAAGGAAGACACTCTTTAAAAAGTTCAGAAAAAAGTTATTTTTTTACACTTTTCAAACCTGGGGACTTTTCAAACCAGAAAAATTCTGGTTCTGGTGTTTGTCTGAAATTCTCAGTTGACATTGGAGTGAGAAGATAATGGCAACATTTTCATTTTGGAGTAAGTTGTTTAGTGAAGCATAAAGCTAGGACACACTCTGCTCCCTCCTCTAAGGCCTGTCATGTTGTTGATAGCAAAAACTTGCTGTTTTTTTTCCCCCACAGTGCGTCCAGTGCAAGTGCAACATCGCAGGATCGGACAGCCAGACTTGCGACCAGGAGAGAGGAGCCTGTGGCTGTGCAGATCGAACAGGAAAATGTAGCTGCAAGGTAACAGCCACCTTTTCACATTATGTTAAAGGCTTATTTTATTCATTCATTTATTTATTTATTTTTCTGGCAAGATACTGGCAGTGTCCAGTGAATGTTTTTATGGGAAAGCGAGAAAAAGCATGTGCTGTTTATTATTTTGACTCCTCGCAGAGATGATAGGTTAGATTTTAAATGTCAGTGCAGATTTAAAACCTAATTCGCATGCTTTCGCTGTCCTTTCTGTCTCTGTGGGGAGCCTGCCCATGTTTGTGTTTTAAAGTATATGTGTGCGCGTGTGTTAGTATGTAATTATTCCAGCAAATGTCACCGTGCCGAGTATGACTGACATCTGCGCACGATGACCTCCATATACTGGAAGAGACATACATGCAAACGTATGAGGTGTGATCAAAAAGTTCAGTGAAACGAGCCAGAAAACTTGCAAAAGTGCGAAAGGACAGAGCAGAACTTCCAGGAAGTGATCTAAAAATAGTTGTGGTGTGTGTGTGAAGATAATCTTGGAGGAGAGATCAGATAAATTTTATGGCCTGGGTCCCAAAACGTTGTCATCACACCTTGTACACTAACAGATATAAAGATGCTGTCATGGTTTGCAGACCAGAACTCAAATGCAGGACATCAGAGGCAGAATGAATAAATGGGAAGTTAATTTTTATTGCTTATATAAGTCCCAAACAAAGAAAGGTCAAAAGGTAAAGCATAAATCTAAACTGCTGGGAGCCACGGGAAAACCAGGAAACACAAAGAATAACTCAGATCACGCCCCACCACACCCTCCTTTATATTTCCCATTTTGTCATGTGTCCGTCAGCAGTACTCTTCACTTTGACTGATACTCACTGAAATAGTGTTGTCACAGAAGGTGAGATTCTACCACTTTCCAGCACCAACCCTTGTTTCCCTTGTTGGAAATAGCGATTTCATAATTACCTGAAAAATATCCAATGTTGTTTGTCTGACTATCTTTGAAATCATATTTTTTCCACAAGACACAATGTGGCAAAATTACTAAGCTTTAGCTCAATTTTCTTAATTCGAAACATTTTCTTCATCCCGGTAGAGGGGTCTTTTTGATCATGGTCAAATTGTCTCAGTGCAGTAGTAACTACTCTTTACTTGATGAATAGTTATGCTTGCATTATCCCTGCACTGCTTCTGATTTAGCATCTGTATGTGTGAACTATACACATCTGATGTTTCCTAGATTTGTCCTGTCTGTGTGTCAGAGAGACAGAAATTGAGTTACAGTCAGAGTAGTTAAATGTTCTACCTGAGAAAACTGAAATTTGATTCATCCGTCACCATCATCTCTCTCTGTCCTTGGAAAAACCCTGACAGACACATTTTTACAGGAGTTACACACATATAAAGCTTAAATTTTACACCTCTTATCGTCACGTTGACAAGGTGATCGCATTACTGCATATGCACTCTTTTCATCATTACCTTGCTGAAGATACACACTTTCACATATTTGATAGAGACTGGTCCACCTGGCATCACTTTTCATCTCTGCTGTCACTTACTGATCACATTATGACACACGCAAAAATGCAAACCTTTTGCGCATACACACACATATACCACCTGATTCATGGCATGTAATGAGGCTTTACATTACTGAGTGTCATCTTCTCTCTGAAAAGGTAGGAGGTTGACTTGCAATCACTCGGTCATTAGTAACCTGTCTCCTGTATGTAGACATCCTGTATGTTAATGTGTACCTCTCTGCCTAGCATGTGATCTACCTACATTGCATTATATCATCAGGCACATCACTGCTCTTCAATTTTGTGCTTTAACATTAAAACTTAAACGAAATCATGTCATAACTTACTAACCCCTAAATTAAAAGCTGCTGCAATCTAAATATTTTTTTTAATAAAGCAAGCAGGCAGAGATAAACATTAATGAACAATCTGGTAGGAAAGTCTTCAGCATATGCATGATGAATGTTGCACATCAAGTCCAGCATGCATGTTGGCTGTTGTTCACAAAACTTACAAAAGGGAAACAGTAGAGTTCTGAAAGAAAGAAAACCATCAGCCTATCAAAATGTTATCGATGCCTTCACTTTTGACAGAAGCAACAGAATACAGAATGAGAAACAGGCACATTCTGTGCGCTCGGATTCAGCCAAATGTATTGGATGAGATTACATCATTCCACAGAACAGTGATCATAAATATACAGCTAAGTAGCCAGGGAGCTTTTCAGAGGGATAAGAATGGGAAATACTTACCACATATTTGTTACATTCTTTTGTTACAGCATTTAAAGTAATAAAATAGCGTTGTAAAGAATTATTGCTCTGAAATATTTCCGATACGTGTCCTTGTTATAGAAGCTGCTCTGCTGCCTGTCTGGTAAGCAGTGCAAAAGGTGCAGTGCAGGATTATCAATGATGGATAACAGTTTGTTCCATGACCTCCTCTCAACCACAGCTTAAAAAGTGTCCAATTTGCAGCCAATCACAGAGCTCCCCTGATCAGTTTATTTGGTCCGTTGGTCACACAAGCTTTGATGTTGCTCCACCAGCAGACCACAGCTAAGTACACTGCGCTATCCACAACTTACTAATAACTGCTACCACTAACTACTAATAAAATATCTCCAACACCAACGTGGAATATCATACCTGAGCTGCATTCCACTTTCTGAAGACTAAAGACATACAAGAGATCAGTGTGTCAGCAGTGAAGGAAAACAACACTAACGACTTTGGGTACATCTTTTTTTTTTAAAGTAAGGAAGTACAGTATATAGTGCATTTAGGTTAACAATTGTAGGGAATCTGAAGAACAATTAAAGGAAATAAAACTGTCACTGTGCACCTACCTTTGGGGCTGTACAGGGACTGAATGAAGTATAATACAGTTATGAGCATTAGTTACAGTAATTCAAATGTGGGTATGTGTGGATTTTTTGGTATTGCTGTATGTGAGCATGCAGTGGGATTTTCTTTCTTTTGTGATACACCCCCCCCCCCCCCCCCCCCCGCTCCCAAAAAAAGAACTGTTGTTGATTATGATAAACAGCCCCCAATAGTGACATAATGATTTACTTTTAATGAAGAAATCCTAACGTGGTCCTCACTTCCTGACTATACCTTCCCACTCTTCCCTCCTCTGTCCTTTCTCACTAACCTGCAGGACTTTTTGACAGAACTCAACATTAATTGGATGATGTTGTGTTGACAGCACTGTAACTTTCCTTTGCAGAGAGAAGGCTTAATGCACAGCCCTGTCCACAATTCCATTTTAGACCAGTCGAGTCTCAGCTTATTTACTCACAATGTAAACAGCCGGTCCAGATTCTTATTGCCACCCCAGTGAAGCCAAGACACCAAATGCATTTCCTGGCAAGCATATAAACTAATCAGTTAAACTTTTTATGACATCTAAGAAGATATTAATCATTAAATTGCTGTAAACACATAACTAGGGCTACTTCTGGACTGCTACTTTTATCTGAAGGGTTTAGACTTTCAGCCGTGCTGACATGTTCTTGAGTGAGACACTAGATCCCAAGAGTACTATTAAGCTAAATGTGCTTTATAGCCTCAAGCAGAAAAGAGTCATTTAAAGTATTTCCTAAAGAAATGTTTTCATTTAAAGTATGCATAGAAAGACTGGCTCAAAGGTTGCTTTAATTTGCTGTGTCACATTTTAGGAAAATGTGGAGGGAGACTACTGTGATCACTGTAAGCCCGACACGTTTGGGTTATCCCTACGAAACCCGCTGGGCTGCAGCAGGTGTTACTGTTATGGATTGACCCACTTCTGCACAGAGGCGCAAGGACTTATCAGGATGTGGGTAAGTAAACGTATGTTTTTTGAAATGTTTAACGGATGAAAAGACAAAGAAAGTTTAATTTCAAGTCAACTCTGAAACATTTGGAGGATTTTGATAGCAGTGTTTTATTTTGTTCCCAAAAACTTTCTAAAAAATAAAGTAACCAACAAAAGCAAAATATTGCTGTATATTGCTCAAAATGCTGGTGATGTCTCTAGTGACTTTAAAGCTAATATTATGGTCTGTATCCTTGTTCACTTATGAGCTGTTTTGCCTGTAGTGTGTCAGAAAACAGGACGTAGACAGTCGTTTTCTAAGCTGCCTATTTGATTTACACGCTGTCTACACTAGCTTACTTGCTGAGATAACTCATTTGGCAGCCGGCTGTCTGCAACCGACTCTGCATTGTACGAGCGTTGCCAAGTAGACTCCATGTCCTTTGCTCATTATGTACAGATGATCTGCAGCTTTTATGAACATTTAATCTTAGCAGATTTGATTGCACCTAATTTTGCTCAGTGAAAAACCAAACATAGTTTTTTTTGCCAGTAATCATAAGCATTGTTTAATGGTTTTCTCCTGTACTGCAGATGGAATTAACAATGTTATAAAAAGACAGACACCTCCAGTGATTAAACAAGGTTAAGGGCTTTTATAGTAGCTCTGATAGCTGTGTCTTTTTGAAGACTGTGGATGCTGCATTGTTTGATGCACTTACGAAAAGTGGGTATCAATACAAGAGATAACAATTACAACCTGATGAGGGCAAAACAGAAAAGCCATGGACCAACAAAAGCTGTGTGGTGTTCACTACAAAAGTTTCACCTCACATTGGTTTGCAGAAACAAGAAGTCCTGCAGTTGCAAATCCCTCTGCTGCCCACAAACAGGGCTGTTCACAGGCTATTAAATGAGTTAATAGGTGTCTGTAGGTTCTCAGTCACAGGAGACTTAAATGTTTGAGTTGAAGCCATCTGGACTTCTTGAGGTTCTCGAAGATGTTTCACATCACACCTGAAACTTCTTCAGTTCTGGCAGCTGATACGGAGATATGTGAGCAGTTAGGATCACATGGGTCAAGATTTGAGTGTGCGTTCAATGATGGTTGTTCCAGGTGAGCATAGATGTCTTGTTGTACTCCTCTCTTAACCGTCTGTCTTCTTTGACCAAAATGTCAACACCTGTATCCTCAAAGGAATGTCCCTTCTCTTTTGAGAGCAGATATTCACTTAGTATTCACAGATTTGCCTCTCTGGGTAGACTTTGTGTTGTTATTGCAACCTGTGTAGCAAGTATTGAGTTATTAAATTAGCAAGCTACCTAAAGACTAACATTGGGATTCATAGCTGTTAATGTGTCTAAAATGTATGAAGTTGTTTTAACAATGAAAAGATGAGATTTCCTACACTGTCAACATAATCAAGGAACTTTTCCTGCTGTTCAGTCATCCATTGTACATGTTTTAGAGAACATAAACATAGGCGTGAAAATGACATGTAGCAACTTGAAGTCAAAAAGAGAGGTCTGATAGATTTAGAAAGACACTCAGGAAGTTTACAATCAGTTGTTGAGGAAAGAGTGTTTTGAATAAGGCCCCTTTATTGTAGAAATGGTTGCAATCAGCAATAAACTGCCGTTTCCGTGGTAACCCGTAGAGTTTTAGGAGGGTGGCGAGAGGCCTCATTTGAACAACAACCATTCACTTCATTTATTGTTGACTGGGTGGACAGACAGAAAGAGAGAAAAAAATGGAGAGTTTATTGGAAAGAGGGAGATTTTTTCTGAACCACTGAATCGTGAGATTACACTGAGTGAAGTGGGATATATACACACACACTATGAGTGGACACTATGCACACACACACTATGCAAACACAGTACACATGCATTAATTCACACTCTTGAAAACTCACACTACATCGGATTACATAGAGGTTTTACGTACATACAACTTGCTGCACACAACTTTTTTTGAGGAAACGAAGTGTTAGATGGGTGAATATTTAATGAAGATTTGCACCAGCATAAAACTGTAAAAGCTTTTACCTTTATGTGGAATTTCCCTTATCTGTGGGAAAACTAGGAATATTAAAGCACCAGATAGAAGAAAGAAAACATTGTAAATATCTGAAAAAACAAAAGCATGCATGCTTGCTTTAAGTCTGTAGGTAAACTGTAAAGATAATGCATTGATTATATATATTATATACAAACTTTGTGATTTTTAAAGAGGTCTTGAACACGGGTCTTTTTTACAAAAGTTTTCCTTTAGACATGAGATGCCTTTTCACTCATTTTCAGTCCAGTCCTTGGAACGTTGTTTGACTGTAAAGCCACTTGATGCTCAAGGGATCAACAACTGTTGTGGCTAGCTGTAACAGGCATCTTAAAAAACTTTTACTAGCAGCCTTTTGCTAAAACATGCCTAAGATAGCACAGTTTGGCAGGCATAAAAATACATTTCTGCACCAACAAAGGTGATTCCGAAAGAGCTGTTAGATGAAAACTTGGCATATTGCCACACGGTATGCAGTCTCCTTAAAAATGTGACAAAACTGGACAAAAAAAGAGGACAAAAGAAGAAGCAGACCTAAAAAACTGCCACGGGTGCTGACGCAGACGTGTGAAGTGGTGAGGAGTGTGGACCCAAGTGCAGGCACTGATGACTGAGTAGCTGTGAGTGAGTTTTATTTACAGCGGGGGAACGAAATGCAAACAAAGGCAGAGCATCTTACAGTCATGAACTTGGGAAATAGAAAGAAATTTAGCAGAGACACAGGACCTGAGATATACATCTGGTCCTTCAGTTGATCCACTGTTGATCTAGAAGCTATTCTTAGGAAGGAAAGCTGAGATACAAGAACTGGGCAGAAAATCGGTGGCAGCAGGTCTTGTAAAGTGATGAATCCAAATTTTACATTTTTTGGTTCAAATCATTGTATATATGCGGAAGGACATGAGAGAGGTACAACAGTGAGTGTCTACAGCGATCTGTAATACCCTGTCATGCTTCAGCCTGCATTTCAGGCAATGGAGTCTGGGTTTTTGTCAAAATCGATAGAATCATGAATGCAGAAAAGTGTTGGTACCATTGGCAGTTATCCCAAACACTCTGCCAATACAGCAAAACCCTACCTGGATAGAAAAACACATACTGGAACACAATCAGTCATGGATTGGCCTCCCTAGAGCCTAACCCTAACCCCTAACTGAGACTGGAGCAGAAGGTAGTCAACCTTCCAAGAAGAGCTTTGAATTTCCTTCAAGAAGCGTGGCGAACTATTCCTGAAGACTACTTACCAAACATAGCTAGAATTGGACAAACTCAGTTTATATAGTGCTTTAATACAATATTTAAATTTATGTTTGCACGTGTTTCAATAAATTTCTCATTTTCCTAGCAAAATCTAAAGAAATGAGGGGTGGCTCAAAACTTTCACATGATTATACATATTGTAATATAGATAGACTGCTACCTGTGACGTGCTGGCATTATGGTTTGGCCTGCCTCATTCGCCGTGACACACTAAACACTCAGATTAGAGCATTAAAAAGAAAAACATTCTTAATGATACGCTGTTACTTAAACAGATATATGAAGGCAGCAGTTTAATGTGTTTTAATATCTGATGAGGTGTGTATTTACACATTGTTCAATGACAGTACGAAACTGTATTTTTTACCATTAATTTGATTTCTATTTAGATTTTTGTTAGAAATCCATTACTCTATATTAATGTATGCCATAGTAATATGTAATAATAACTTATGAGTAACAGTTAAGTAAGAAGCGAGCAGTTTCCCATTTCATGTGTGACTACCTCACTTATACAGGCAATATTCCTAGTATATCCATGCTTTAGTAACTTAATATATTCCAGAAAATCTGTGCACCACACCAAAAAAACCCTTCCATAATGCCTCAATATTATTCACGCAATATCCACATATCAACACTTCTGGACAGATGGATCTTTTTTTAAAGTGTTTCACTGAACCACAATCCACAGTCAATAATAAACTGTGATATTATTCGAGTAGTATTGAAATATATACACATAAAATGAGAGCTGGAGAGAATGGAAATGAAAGGGGTAGTTTTTCTCCAGACTGCTTGTAATAACTGAAATATTATATCAAAGAGAAAGCTTGGCACATCAGATTTAAATTATATCTAGAATGTAAAGGAACAAAGTTTGATCACTAAGAGAAGAAATTTTAAAATTATCAATTTACTGAAGAAAGAAACAAACACTTCCTTCACTCATTAATAACCCACAGGAAAAAAGGAGATTTCTTCTGTATTGTTAGTGGGTTTTTGTTTTTTTAATGAATAATCTGTTAATGTGTCGCTTAAACACATTTTTGAGAGTGAAGGTGTTCCCTTGTACAAGACAGAGTGTGAACACTGTAAAGAAATTCTTCTTAATGCATCTAGGTTCAGAGCGGGAGTAAAGGTTATTGTTATATCACAGATAAGTCTTCACCTACCTCAAAGGACGAGAAGTACGCCAAGATCTATTCAATCTCATTTGAAGGATTCTCTAAAAAACTCCCATCATGTTTCAATCAAGTGTGTGTGCAGGAAGTGCCTCCATTCGGACCGTTTTGGAGGCCCAATTACAAGACAGCAAACAGAAAAAAAAATAAGAGAAGCCGAAATTTTGTCTGGGCATCTCAGACAAAAGCCATTTGAAATGGCAAAAAGATCAAAAGATGGTGATGAAAGAGCTTTGCTTGAGTCAGCATCGTCAGGAAGTGAAGAAAGTATGTGGATAAACAGGACAAGAAACACCACTCTGTCCAGTTATTGTTACACATTCTGTTCACTCGTATACTAGAGGCTACGCAATGAACACAGACTCCTTCACTGCTCGTTAGAAAGTTTTTAGCATGTTCACATTCTTTAGGCTTATGCCATTGAAAGTAACTGTTGTACATATTCTAAGTACTTGTATTATGCCATTTAATTTTCTAATAAACAGTACAATCAGGTACCCTAACAGTATGAACAGAAAACAGGATTATTCTCTTAAACGATATCTTTTGGCATTATTCTGCTGGGTTCCACAGGCCACTGCATTAATATTGTCATGGTTATGTATCCCAGTTAACACTGAAGCCGGAGCAGACGGTGCTCCCCTTGGTGGATAAATCCAACGCCGTGGAGACGAGAACAGGAGTTAGCTTCCAACATCCTGAGATCATCGTTCATGCAGAACTTATCACCTCAACTCTGTCTGAACCATACTACTGGAAACTGCCTGAGCAGTTCAAAGGCTCTATGGTAGGAAATATCACAATGGGTTTTTTTTATTGTTTGTATCATCTTGGATTTTACTGTGGTATTTACAAGATAGTGTGTGTATAGTGATAGACGCTAACAAACATCATGTCTTTCCAAATATAATTGCAAAACTCGTGTCACACCTGCCGTTCATTAGGATAATATACATTCATATATTGCGTACAGATCCGTTGTTTTGCATGTAAGACAAAACGGCAAGGTATTCATAGAGAATCTCAAAAATAATGCTCAATAATCTAATAAGTACAATGTTGGTGATTGTTTTGTGTCGTTGTTTCTCTTAAGATCACAGCATATGGGGGGCAGCTGAAATATGCTGTGTACTATGAGGCCAGAGAAGAAACCGGTCCTTCCTCCTATGAGCCTCAGGTCATTATTAAAGGTGGTCCTAACCACAACATGGTGATGACACGCCACATAACAGGACTCCAGATTGGTCAGCTCACCCGCCATGAGATTGACATGACAGAGGTACAGTAATGGTTTAGAGGTGATAAGGAAATTCGTAGTAGTAGTAGCAGCAGTAGAAGTAAATACTGTAGGAGTAATTTAAAATTAATTAATTGTTTATTTTACTCCATGCAAACAGGGTTTCTTAAAGTGCAGTGATGATGTTGATTGTTCATCGTGTGTGTGTGTGTGTGTGTGTGTGTGTGTGTGCGTGCGTGCAGCATGATTGGAAATTTGCAGATGGTCGGACTATGACTCGAGAGGACTTTATGGACATTTTGTTCTACGTGGACTACATCCTAATTAAGGCATCACACGGCAACTTGATGAGACAAAGCCGGTAACACACACACACACACACACACACACACACACACACACACACACACACACACACACACACACACACACACACACACACACACACACACAGAACA